>NC_041396.2:158782443-159082443 GCF_900747795.2 Erpetoichthys calabaricus | reverse complement strand
TGCATCGCGATAAACTCGGCAATTATGATTTTTTGAAGTAAACGAGATAGAGCGAGTTGTGGAAAAGGTTGTCATGAATATACTGCTAGCAGGGATACCTACAGTTCTCTGAGATGAATTCCTTCATCATGATGTTGAATCGTTGACGATCACAGCCAGACATTTGCAGGGTTCCCAAACAGCTTGGATAAAAAGCGATGGATTTGCTGCTCCTTATGCTGTTCCGCAGCCTGACCGAATGTCGGACGCCAGTCAGTGAGCCCCGTGTCAAGCTTAGCGGGGATGGGGGTTTGGGATTGGGGGTTCGGGATTTGGGGAAAGAGGATGAACTGGCTGTTGGGGAAGATCTTGAGCCCCGTTTTAATATTGAACCTGAAGTGGCTGTTGGGGAAGTTCTCAAGCCCAGACTAGATATTTAACCCAATCTCTCCAGTGAGACCGAGGGTGGCAGGCATCCACGAGGCGTCTTGGATGTTGTATGAGAGGAATGGACAGGATTCAGGACAACAGCTCATGGACCGAGCTTTGCAGATCGGGTAATTTCATTGCAAGAAAGAATTTCTAAACTTTTTCTATTGCCGGTAAATTACAATGTTAGAATACCAGGCTGGCACAACCCATTCCAGATTTTACATGTTAATCTCTTGAAGGAATGGCATGACCTGCAGGGGGGGTACACTTCTTTGGCTGCTGTCTCTCAGACTGATGTTGCCATTGGTGAGGATTTGACTGACTCGCAAAAGACAGAGTTGTTATCTTTGATTGAATGGAACACTGATGTTTTTTCAGACTTGCCAGGCATGACTAATCTTGCAGAACATAAATCACTACTGAACCTGGTGTTAGGGTACAGATGTGCCCATATCGGATTCTGGAAGCACGACGAAATATCATGTGCAAGGAAGTCAAAAAGATGCTGGCATTAGGTGTAATTCGTGAAAGTAAAAGTGACTGGTGCATTCCAGTCATATTAGTCCCAAAGCAAGATGGCTCGGTTCACTTCTGTATCGATTTCAGGTGCTTGAATAAAGTCTCTAAATTTGATGCTTATCCAATGCCCTGTGTTGATGAGCTGTTGGAAAAACTAGGTCAGGCATCCTATATCTCCACACTGAATCTCACGAAAGGTTACTGGCAGGTGCCTCTTGAGGCTGATAGTTGCAAAAAAAAAGCATTTGCGACTCCTGACGGACTTTATGAATTTATTAAACTCCCATTTGGTCTTCATGGCGCGCCTCTAATTTTCCAGCGTATGATGGACCAGATCTTGCGTCCTCATTCCAAGTATTCCGGGACGTATTTTGATGATGTCGTGATTTTCAGTAATGATTGGCAAACACATTTAGAATGTCTCCAGGCTGTCCTTGAAAGCTTAAGACATGTTGGTTTGACAGCTAACCCCAAGAAGTGTAAATTGGGTATGTCTGAGACTCATTATCTGGGCTACTCCATGGGCAGAGGTTTACTCTGACCTCAATTCAGAAAAGTGGAAGAGATGCTTGCGTATCCACGTCCAGAGACGCAGAAGCAAGTATGTGCCTTTCTGGGGCTTGCAGGTTATTACAGAAGATTCATCCCTGATTTTGCAAATAGGGCTGCTCCTCTAGAGGCAGGAAAACCCACCCTGTTGTTTGGACAGACGTTTGTGAATGTGCCTTTTGTGAATTGAAAACTGCTTTGTCTTCTTATCCAGTTCTGTGGAATCCCGACTTCTCCAAGGATTTTGTTCTACAGACGGACGCAAGTGCATTTGGTGTAGGTGCCGTCCTGTCCCAGGTTTTTGATGGGGAAGAGCACCCTATCACATTTTTGAGTAGGAAATTGCTTCCTAGGGAGCGTAATTATTCGACTATTGAAAAAGAATGCTTGGCAATAAAATGGGCTGTGGAAGTGCTTCGTTATTATTTATGGGGTCAAAATTTCACATTAGTGACAGATGATGCTCCACTTTAATGGTTATACCGTCAGAAGGAAACGAACTCTCGTCTCATGAGATGGTTTTTGGATTTGCAACCTTACAGTTTTACAGTGAGGCATCGACCCGGCTCTGAACATATTAATGCTAATGTCCTGTCATGCTTATTTGAGCCTGGTTTGGAATGTCGCTTGATTCATGAAAATGTAAATAAAGCTGAGGGAGGGGGTGTGAACTGGGGGGCTGATCGCCCCCCTACAGGTTAATAAAAACGGTGAAAGACTACCTTCACATTGCTCCCTTGCTTGCTGGGCTTACTTGTGGCCGATCAATCGCGCAATCCGCACAGTACTTCGCAGATTTAAAAGTCCGAACAGCACCTGTTGATTTTTGATTGATTGTTTGCCTTTCTCTCTCTCTGTCCTTCCCTGCTCCTGACGTGCACTCCTTTGAAGAGGAAGATATGTTTGCATTCTTTTAATTGTGAGTATGTTTAACCGCTGGTTTGACTTTGTGTTGAACGAGCAGTTGCACACAGAGTCCCAAATGAGGCACTTTACCTGGATTGTGTGGGAGCATCAGTTACAGTACTCTGGTCATGTGGCACGATTCCCCGAGGGTGATCCGGCTCATAGGATCTTCATTGTTGAGGACCCAAGCGGCTTGACCAGGCCAAGGGTACTGCCATGTAAAAGCTGTCTGCGGCAAATTCTGTGCAAATCTGTGACCCAAGCGTGACACCAGATAAAGTCGTCCACCACTGAATCATATTGTACTTTAACTTATTATAAACAGCAATGACATTTTCAGGCTGCACACTGAATATTTTCCATTTTGGAGTAGTTTTCTCCATGTAAATGTATTGTAGTCACTTGTTCATGGGTAGATGAAAGAAAACACGCAAGTTGCTAATGTAGACAACTAAGGGAAGAACTTTTTATGATGAAGTGAGGCTGAAAAAAGTAAGGATTGTAAAGAAAATAACAGGAGAAAATAAATAATATTGTGAATTACGTATAGTGTCTGCCCACTCTCTGTTTTGGTTGCGCTAGCTGTAAAACTGACCAGCAAATGCTGTTACTCTCAGCTTGTCTTGGACCTGAGGACATCACTTTCTCTTGTACTTGTCTCTTCTTCCATTTTTACTTCTGGCAAAACAATACTAATGCTCATAGCTTCAGAACCTGTCACATGCACTTAACTTTTATAGAATGCTTACTAACCACTTTGTCCTTTGCCAGACTTTCTTCTTTTTACTTCAAAGCTCACTCTTCATGCCACATGTCATCCCATCACTTGCTCTGGTTGAGGAGACCTCCACTTCTTCACTTGTTTGTCCATCCTATTGGCCAGTGCTGCTCTTGTGTACTCCACCCATTGCTTCTGCTAGCAGCCTTATTTGCATCAGCCATTAAGCCCCAAACAGCCTAATGGCAGTGTTTCTCTTTGTGCTTCATCTCAATGCTGCGCCAAGTACATATTCGCTACAATATCATTATCAACCAAATACAAAAAAAAAAAGGTCAGCTAATTTTGTTTTCCTAGAATGTAAATAAATTTCAAACAAATAGGCTAAAGCAGATTTTGGAGTATTTAGTTTTTTATTTCAAAGTATGTTTTTACCCCTATTTTAAATAAAATGGGAAATCGTGTTTTTGTGGATGAGTCAGTGAGCGAATGTGACATCTTTGCATCTTATATACAATTCATAGATTATTAAATTAAATGTTTCCCAAAAATCCTCTGGTGCACAACAAGAACACTCAAATGTGATCAAACTTTTAAACTGAAGATCCGCCTCCCCTTCATTTATTGGTCAGACATCCTGTCCAGTAATAGCTTATTCATTGTCTACAATGGCATTTGAGGCCTCATTTTTCCCAGTGCAATAAGAGAAAAACCCTGCATCTCCCTAAGCAGAGGCACTTTTTGACGTGTAACTGCAACTGCAACAGCTTCTCTCTCTTGCAAAGTAGTGTTCTCTCTCACTCCATATTGTAAGCAACTAATGAACTCAGAAGAAACACTTAGATGAGGTTATTTCTGCCAAAGGTAAGTATTGAAGCCATGAGTGATTGATTGTCCTGTCATAGGAAATTGTCTTGAAATTGATTTAAAATAAAAACAAACTTGCAAATTGCATTCTTTCATTATTATTCCTTAGACAAAGTTATTTTAACTTATTGATAGCAGACATAGCCAAGAGAACATGTTTAAGAGGTTAAGAAAGGGGGTAGGAGGCGATTGTGAATAATTTGCTAATGACTGAACTACTTATTGCTGTTTGCCATTTCCACATTAAGGGCAACTGATGCCCTAAGGACAGCCCAACATTGGTGTCCCCTCAGCCCTTCCATTGCTTCACTGGCTAGACATTAAGAGCGAATAAGTTCTGAAGGTGAAACGAAAGATTAAAATTTACCTTGTTTGTGTGAAAAAAATCACAAAAAATAATGAAATAAAAAGAGCTTAAGGGTCCATTATACAAATAAGCTGATGGGTTAAATGCTAGCCAGGCCCAGCCAACTGTCTTTGCATTTCATGGAAGTGAACCATTTACACCATGAAATGGAACCAAAAATAATATCTAGTAACATCATAAAACTTATTACCATGCAAAAAATGTTTTTAACAGTGCAGATCAAAGTTGTGCACAGCAGATAAGGACAATTACAAAAATATGACAGTAAAAGAGTTAAGGTCATGATAGTTAGGGAAAAAAAAAAAACTCTGGTGCTGCTTCTTCCTTGGTGCCCAAAGTACGTGCTTATTTTGCTAAGTGGTTAATCCAGGGCTGCTGTTTGCTCAGAATTACTAGGTGTTTGAACATCAAGCATCTTAGTGAATTGGGTATTTCTCATGCAAGCTGAATTTGAAGACCATTTGGAAAATCATCTCTCCTTGAAAATCCTATCCATTCATCCATGCTCATCTAAAGTCACTATTTTTTTCCTGCACAGCCTGGAGGCATGCAAAATAAAAATGCAATTTGTGTCTAACATGTAGAGTAGCCACCTCTATTTGTCAAACCATTGTGACTGAAAAGAATGGGAAAGGTGTTCACTTTGAACTGGGATAGCTTGGCTATGAGTGTGGAAGCGGAGTTAATGTTCCTCCTGTTCTTGGTTTTGAGGCACTGCTGCAACTAACAAAGGATAGACATTCAGCTGTCTAATGTTCACATCCCTAGCTACTGAGATTGTTATTCCTGTTAAGCTGGTAGGACAGGAATCAAAAGGAAAAGTGCTGCTGTAGATGTAAAATCAGCTGTAGATTAGTTCTTAGACCTGCTGAGGTTTTAGTATGTGATGGATCTGAAAAGAAACACAGCAGGTCTGCTCTAGTATGGTATCCATTTTAGGTCATCCTTGTCCTGCCGACAAAATGCGATTTTTCCTCTGGCAAAACTCCATCCTTCATCCTAGCTCTTTCAAAATGGGCATCACACCCATTGACCATCTGACAAAATGCCACCGCTTTTTCCTGCTTCCAGCCTCACCAAAATCTTTTTCCTCCCTACTACCTCAGATGCAAAAACAAGAAGAACTCAAACTGGGTGCTTCTAAGAGCATGTAGCAACTGTCAATTATTTTTACAATGATGACAGAAAACCCACCCAATTTTTTTTATTACCGGCCAATAAACAGGAAGAAGATACGCAATTGACAATATTTCAAGCTGTATTATGTCTTAGGAACTTTTGCTTATATAATGTCATTTGTAGTGTACATTTTTAAAACCTACATTTTGCATATTATAAATGACATTTATGTTCTTGGCATTTAAAGCATTGCTCACTTTCCTTTTTCTTTCATTTAAAATTATAGTTGTGACATTGCACATTTTAGAACTGTTATGCATTTAAACATTTTAAATCACACGGAAATAACTGGTCCCATATTTCAATAAAAAGTGGATCTCGTACAAGTTTTAAAATTTAGCTAAGTAAGCACAGCCTATAAGCAGATATGTTTAATGTAGCAGTTTCATGTTTCCAGTTAATTGGTCACTAAACAAAGTGAAATATTATAACATCATGTGTCATTTGCAATACAGGCTATCTACATTTCCCTAGGGAGTGCTGCTTTCTACAGACTTGGTAGCATGTTACCTTATGTTTACATATGTTGTACTAGGGTGTTGTACCATGTTAGCCATTATGAATGTAGAGAAAAGCCAAGCAAAATGAAACCTTTTATTGGCTAACTAAAAAGATTACAATATGCAAGCTTTCGAGGCAACTCAGGCCCCTTCTTCAGGCAAGAAGTTAAAAGATACCACTGTTTTCAAGAGGTGCACTTATTTGCTCTCAATAAGCTATCAGGACACACATTTCTGACACACTAACACAATAACCAAGTTAAAATAGAAGTTCCATAAAATAGAAGTTTGGTTAAAAATTACAGTTGAGTTTCCTTGAAACTAGTATATTGAAATGGGAAAAAAATTTTATAAATTAAAGTCTTGGTTCTGAACCTGAGCAACACAGATTTCTCAAGCAAACATTTCACTACAGGGATATTTCCTAAAAAAAAAACTAGCAAACAGCTACTGCCATAAATTATCTTCCTACTTAACTGTTAAGGCTTTAGAGCTTTGACTGATTTGCTAAGAAAGGTGAGCCCCTTTACAAAATTTTATTACCGAAATGGGCAAGGTTTTAAACAAAAGTCATACTCTGAGTAAGCAGTCACTTCACACTGTATTCTGCATAGACAATGTCCAAGCTTAAATTTTTACTGTCAAAATGGGTAATTTTTTTCACTTGGCTGTTTTTTTGTCTTTTGTGCTGCATCACAGAAAAGCATACATCATCTACGCCACAGGCCAGTCCTGCCTCCATGTAAAACAAAAACGAAAACTTTTCTGGAATTACAGTGTTACAATTGCAATATTTACCTAGGAAAGAAAATATGCTATGAAAAATATCTATTCTTGGATTAGTCATCCCATTCTACAAGTAACACTGATTGCAAATATTTAAATTGCAAAAAGGGGCATTGAATGATACAAGTGATCAGCTTGCTGTTGAGGAATTTTTAATAAGATGAACTGTCAAATCACCTACACAAATAGTATATTTATATAGTGTATGCAAACACAGGGAACATGTTATTTCCTAAGGGAAAATAAGCTTTAATAAGAAAGAGAATGACTAGAAACAATAGATTCTAGTATAGATTGGTAAAGTTAATTGCTCCATCTCAAAACATAAACATGTGCTCAACCTGAACACTGAAAAAAGCTTTTCATTGAAAATATTAAAATATATATAAAACAAGAAGTGATCATTCTGTCAGTCTGCCTCATTTTTGCTAGCTTCTCCCTTGTCACACACGTGTGCACAGGGGACAGTTTACAGGGTCAAATAGTGTTATTTGTCAGCCACACCGGTGGTTGGCACTCCCACCTGATCCTCTCTCCTCTTGTTCCTCTACAGTTCAGTCAAAGACTTTGCCTGTCATTAACATCACCACCAGTCCACTCACTATGATGTCACTTCCAGCAAACCCTGATGACATAATTTCCGGTACCCAGAATCCACCTTTCTGCCACATCAGTTCCTATTCTGGCTACCCTGACTCCATCTCTTCCTTCTATCCATCATATTTATAGCCCAGACTCAACCTGTTTGTCAGTTCAGTTGGGAATGCTGCATCTGTAAAGATGTGGTTTTTTTTTGCTGATTTTCAGTATACAGGGTGGCCATCCCCAAACCTTTTTCTGTCGGCAGTCTAATTTTTTACTATAGGCCATGTCATATTATGCAACTTCTCCAGAAATTTTCAGTAATTCATTTACATAATCTTAGTGAGTTGGAGGCAGGCAGCGTAAAGTGATTCGCATAATGTGACATGCCCAGTGACTCGGCCCAATTAGTTTCAACTTGCTGTGACAAAATCAAACAGGTTCTGTGTGCATGAGGTATGCGATGAGGAATAAGAAATGCTGGGGCTTTGGAACCGACAAACAGAAATCAGGCTTGCTTGTCTGATGTCCTATGTTTTACTTACCATGACAAAATGGAAAAAAGAAAAAAAAAACAGAGATTGTGGCTTAGCTCCCCATACCTATTAACCCTTCATACAGCACTGACTCCATCAGGCAGCATGCTATTGGCTGTTAGAAAAAGGCGCAATCACAACTGTGGTAGAAGGTCGGCATTCAGTGGGTAAATGTGACATGGCTAGCGATTTTCAATTGTTTAAATTGACATGGTCCAACAACCTCAGACAGGAAGTCTGACATTCCCAATGACAAGAATTTGCGCAAGAGCCGGTTTATACTTCACGTTCAGAATGCATCCACGAACGCTCAGTGTTCATTTTACATGTTCCTTGAGCACGTCCTCAGAAATAAATACAGCGCATGCACGAGTTGCAATACCAGCAAAAATCAGGGAATGCAGTGTGTTCAAGTTGGAATATGACATTAGAGTCTCTATTTACTATCAGCATGTGACAGCAAGCCGCTTTGCATATCCTACAGGATCAATGTGCATCCTCCGATGTTTGATGAATAGTTCGATGTGGTGAAGCAAATCATCACACTTAAATGCTGACATACAAATGTATTTGTGGTGTTTCGCTTCATCTATTTCTTGCATAGGCAATACAAGCATTGCATATTCTCCATCGTAATAACGCAATACATTTTATAGGTCTCACATAACATCCTCTGTGCTGTCTTTTGTTTTTTTGCAAAAAAAAAAAAAAATGTCTGTTTCATGATTGAAGTGGAAATTTCGACTTTATTCTCATAGTTTATTTTGTCATTAAAATAGAACATCGTAAATGTCATCTTAAAAGCAACCCAGTTGTTAATCACTACTTTGTTTCTAGGGCTTCCTCCTGCACTGACAACTTCTGTAGGTTGCGATTACCATACAGAACACATTACATTTATGATATTCCAGCTCTCTGCATATTTAGAATTGTTAGATTTATACTTGATATCACTTTCATGATGAAATGTGTTAAAGCATATATGTTACATTTTACAGATAAATTGTTAACTTCATTTAAATAATTAATACTGTTAATAATTACACATGTGGAAGGGGCACCGTGGTGGAGCGGCAGCACTGCTGCCTCACAGAAGGGAGTCACGTCTCTGGTGTTCCCTGCCTGGTGGGTCTCCACAGTGTGCTTCGGTTTCCTTCCAAGGGCATACAGGTTTGGGGATTTGGTGATGCTAAAATGATGCTAGTGTATGTGTGCATTCACCCTGTAATGAACTGAAGCCCCATCCAGGGATTGTTTCTACCTCGCACCTGAGACTTACTGGAATGGGCGCATCCCAGGATTGCTGGATGTAATCATTAAACACCCATCGTTTTCAGAGATATTGTGGCAAGGTGTCCTGGGATGTTTTGGGTAATGTACAACACATCGAATGAATCATGGTGAATATTTTCTCACCATGATGATATCTCTGCCACCTGGTGGAATCCTCCAGAATTAAACAAAGTACGCATGCAAGTATAAACAGTACACCACTTGCGCAGCAGTAGCACCTGCAGGTGCACGCGTTGCGCCATGTGAAGTATAAACCCGGCCTAATGGGACATCGGCTTAACTGATCCAATTTCTTTACCTCTTTCTTGACGGCTCGGTATTTGTATCATTCAGAATGACTGTCCGCTTGTTTTTTTACTTAAATCACTGTTTCATTTTTATCTTATTTGCTGAGTTAAACGTATTCTGTTTCATTTCCACTAATTTATCTAGGCGTGTATTTAACAGATGGATTGAAACAATGCAAGAGAACAATACTAATAATCATATTTCTTAATCTTCTGGCAAGTAAACATGACCAGCTTGTATATCAACTAAGCATTGTGATTACTGCTGTAATCAAAGCAAAAGGTGCATTTATAAAGTAATACGCTATTTGGTGTTCACATTTATATAATCCAAGATATTGAAAGTTTACTTTTAATCAGTTTTCCTAAACATTATCCATTTGTTTTAATTTTTGTTGGTTACAAAGTCTTATGCAAAGTATAAATATGATACAAGTCAATTTTATGTCTTTGTATCAACAAAAGATGAACTTTTAATATACAGTAACGATTTAGTTTTTTGTTATATTAGCAATATGCATTTGAAATCCATAATGAAGGGCACTGAAAGTGCAAAACACACAACATGTCAGCATGCAAATAAAGGGAAAAAAAAATATTAGATTATTGAGCATCAAGAGTTGGGATAAGGAACTCATTCCCGTAAATTAAGGTTGTCAAAATGCCCACATTTATTTGTCAGTAAAAGCTGGGACTTGCATGCTAAAAAATTCAAATCCATATGTTCTGCATCTCTGTATTGAATAAGAGCACGTTACATATTGAGATGTTCAGTGGTGAATGAGCACCAGGGCTGGAGCGCTACAAAAGGGACCCGTACTGAACAGCCGGAGGGACCTCAGACTAACTTATACCATACGTGTTTTAGAATAGAAATAAATATAAAACATGTATATACTGCATGTTGTCTTTCATTGAAACCTAAGACATGTAACAAATGTGTATTGTTGATGTAAAGGCAATCCATTATTCAATTGTTGGAGAATAATGCCATTCAAAATATACAAAACTGTGCAATATGAATGCCTTTTGCAATTAAATAAGGCAAAGCGACAAACTTTAAAAACAAATTATATTATACTTGCTTATTTTTTTTTCCCATGGTCTGCTGTATGCCTAAATTATTACTGTTTTAAGTCTGTGCAGCATAAAACTCAGAATAACCACAAAAAAGCAACTAAAGAAAAAATCTTTCAAAAATAAGAGGGTAAATCTAAAAGCAAAGAAATATGCAAATTACGTGGTAACCACAATGGGAGCGGATGCCATACAAAACATTCATGATGGCTTATGGGTAGTTTTAACATGCACAGTAATGCCATTAGTGTAGTTGATGCCAAGGTGAAATTAAAAAGGATTCACCGCTGCAGGGTCATGCCATTGTTGAACAATGCACCATAGTGAAATTTCTTTGGCTAGAGGGAGTGAAACCTGTTTAAATTCATTGTTGGCTTGTGCAGATCAGTAAGCTGTTTGAGTACCCATCTTTCCACAAACTTGACGGTAGCCCAAGTCATCATCCCCTATGGCATGTGTAGATACACCTTTCATATTTAAACGTGCAACAACAGCGGACAATGTAATCAGGCAGTGTTTTCTGCTGAATACATTCGCCATGTCAATGTGGGCTTGTGTGTGCAATGTTGATAGTCAACCTGAGATAGTCTTCGGCGGTTACACTTGTTCTCCCCACTTTAAAACTTTCTACCCATTCATAAACTTATTTGAATCATGGTGTTTTCACTTCCATTCTGAGCCAACATCCTTCAGTGAATTTTAGCAGGTTTCACTCCTTCTGCCCAAATAAATCTCACTATGGCATGTTGTTCAACAATGGTGCAATCTCACAGTATTCATTTGATGTTGGCTTCCACTACACTAATGGAAGAGGTCTGTGCTGTGCATTTTCAAACTAACCATAAGCCATCATGAACTTGTTGTACGATGCCAGCTCCCACCCATTGCAGTTATCGTGTTATTTTCAAATTGCCTTGTTTTTTGGTTTTCGTTCTGATTTACCCAGAAGTATTTTAAAAAACTAAAGCAAAGTTTTGTTTTTAATAAATTACTCATATTTGTAATACTTTTTAGACCAAATGTGTGTACACAATTCTGAAAAGAACAGTTGAAAGAGCAGGTGCCCGTTTCCACTGAATTTCAGCTAGTTTATTTTGAAACACTTCTATGCAATGTTCACAAACTATGCCCCACCTTGCTTTATAGCTCAGAAAAAGGCTGCAGGCATATTCAGGGCTATCATCAAATCAATGTCACTTAGGAAAAGGAATTCAGAGGAAGCTCTGCTTATATTAGTTTTCCCACACAAATAGTAGCAACACCCAAAAACCCAAACTGCTGTAAAATGAAACAGTAAAGATCAGTAAAAAAAAGTCAACATATATTGACATTATGCAGATTAGGAGCTATACTAATAGGCAAATTTTTCAAGTGATTATAGCCAAAGATATGTTGTTAACTCTAAAGGCACATGTTTTATATGTGAGGCTATGGTGATCGCATTCCGGCTGACTTTACTACAGGGAGCAGTGCACAGTAAAGGGGAAAAAATGAGAGAGAGAGAGAGAAAGAGATGATGCAGTACTTCTGGGGAGGTCATAGTAGTACACCAAGGGATAGCCGAAGGTGTTTCTTTGCTGCAGGTAATACTTGTCAGATGAAAGATACATCTGTGATTCTATCAGCTTTATGGATATTAAATATCCCAGATCGCACTTTTGAAAAAACAAAACAAATGAAAGACAGACCAGCATATTGCAAAAACACCCTGAAGTAGTTTTATATTTTCACCTTTATATGGTTGCAGTGTCTTCTTTGGAAACTTGCACAATGTGTATTTGAGCAAATCAAAAATAAATAAATAAATAAAAAAACATGCTTTATAGTGTTATTTTGCCTCTTCTTCAAAGTTGAGCTGTGATGGGTCAAAGAAAAAACACCTGAGATATGAAGATCACCATGATACAGGAAGCAGTTACAGGAATTCAGTGAACATGTGTTTAAATTTCTTATTGAGTCCGACAGTTTTGCAAACGTTATCTGACAAGTACTTTGCTTTTTTTTTTCACATGCATGAAATATTTGTTTCAAAACACCATTTTGTGTACTGTAAATGACACATTGGGGTTTTGGTTAATTTTATTTGAACAGTACTGGTATTCAGCAATTCGTAACCTGATCTAATCTAGTTATCACTGTCCATTTTGAACCTGTAGTTTCAGATTGTTTCTGTTGCTCTCTAACTCACTGAAACACAGTGACACTTGGAAAGCATATAAAAAAATAAAATAAAATTATATTGGTAAATCTATCTGTTTTGGGGTATTTGTTAATTAGGATTGAATTTGTATATTTATTGCATTGTAATTTACTTAAGATGTTCTGATCTCTCTATTGAGACGTAATAGATATTCAGACTGCTATACCCAGTGTCGGTCAAAGCCCATTTGCAGCCCTAGGTGGGGTTAATGAACATCGCTCCTTGTTGTCCATAGCTGGCAGTCAGTATCATTAGACTTTGACAACCCGGTTGGTCCCCTTTGATGTCCAGTATGCACACCCCATCAATAGCACAAATGGTGCCCATTGGGCATAAACCACAAACTTTATGCTGCACGGACTTGGTGTACGGACCGTTCACACTTTTAGTTTCATAAACACTTCTCAGCGGATAATGGACCCCTCGTCTGATGACTGGGAGGATCCCCCTTGGTGCCTGGTGTGAGTGGCCCTTAACTTTCATAAACAGTGCCCCTCAGATGACGGCCTATTTCGCTTAATGTATTAAGTGGCTCTGACAAAACCTATCCATTTATCAAATTAGCAGCTTGGAGACTGGCTTGAGAGAGGGTGTACAAATCTCTAATTTTTTTAATAAAGAGCAGTTGTGAAAATACAAAGCAAAACAAAAATATTCAGCGCATTACTTAATAGCATTTCTAACAGTACAATGTCATAAGCTGCAATCTCAAACAGTTGCTTTACATTGAGAATGCCCCGCTGTAAAAGTTCTTCAGAAGAGCAAACATCACGGTTAATGAATATTTTCAGGACTGGTTAGTGAGAAGGGATAATTATATATAAATTTAGAACACTAAAAATAATTATCATTTCCAAAAAATTTGCAAATTAGCACAATCACATACAGCATGTTTGAGAAGTACTTGATTTCTGAGTAAATTTCATATTAACAAATATGGACATAATATTTAATCAGTCATCTTCCTTAGGTTTAAAAAAAAGGACTGGCCAATGCTAGCATCTGCAAAATGAGTGTGATTAACCACCTCAACAAATAATACTTTACACAGAACTGTGAAAAATACATTCCCATGCTGTCTATCACCATTTATTTTTGCAGATTTGGAAACAGTATTCGGTCTAATTTTCCCTTTAATAATGATATACTTAAGATGCTGCCTGATTACTCTACAATCAACCCTTTCACAATTGTTGTTCCTGAAAGGGGCTCATTGGAATTGGACTGAGCATACTGAAAAGCAATACAGTGCCTATAAAAAGTATTCACCTCTTGGAGGTTTTCACATTTTATTTTTATGCAACATTGAATCATAGAAGATTTAGTTTTTTTGACACTGGTCAACAGAAAAAGACTTTTTAATGTTAAAGTGAAAACAGGTCTCAGCAAAGTGGTCTAAGTTAATTACAAATATAGAATACAAAAAAAATTGATCACATAGGTATCCACCCCTTTTGACATGACATATTTTAATCATCAATGGTGTAGCCAATTGGTTTTAAAAGTCACAAAATGAGTTCAATAGATATCACCTGTCCTTCGGCAAGGGGGTTCATTTGTCTGTAGTATAAATTCACCTTATCTGGAAGGTCCAAGTAGTGGTGAGTCAGCATCGTGACCCAACCTATTCAATGAAGGCAAATGAACACTCCAAGCAACTCTGCGAAAAAGGTGATTTAAAATCACAAGTCAGGGTATGAAGACATGAAAACATCCATGTAACTTAATATCCCTTAGAGCCCAGTTAAGTCAATCAGTAAGAAATGGAAAGAATATGGCACAGATGTAAATCTGTCTAGACTGTCCACAAAAACTGAATTATCATGCAAGAAGACTAGTGATGGAGGCCACTAAGAGACCTATGATAACTCTGAAGGAGTTACATGTTACAGTGTTTGAGATCGGACAGACAGTACATACAATAATTGTGCTTCTCCTGTCTCAGCTTTGGAAGAGAAGGGCACTGTAAAATAATACTGCAGAGCATCTTGTCTAGAGTTTACCAGAAGACACATGCGAAACTCTGAAGTTAGCTGGAATAGGAAGAAGGATCTACAATCTGATGAAACTAACATTTAGCCTTTTAGGTATCAGAGTAAATGGAATATTTGGTGTAAGTCGAACAATGCAGCATAGCACCAAAAACACACTATACCTACCACCATGTGTTTTGGTGGCAGAACAATTCCGCGCAGATGGTTCTCTTGAGGGTAGAGGATAAATTGGATACAGTAATCCCTCCTCCATCGTGGGGGTTGCGTTCCAGAACCCCGCAAAAGGTGAAAGTCCGTGAAGTAGAAACCATATGTTTATATGGTTATTTTTATATTGTCATGCTTGGGTCACAGATTTGCACAGAAACACAGGAGGTTGTAGAGAGACAGGAACTTTATTCAAACACTGCAAACAAACATTTGTCTCTTTTTCAAAAGTTTAAACTGTGGTCCATAACAAGACAGAGATGACAGTTCCGTCTCACAATTAAAAGAATGCAAACAAATCTTCCACTTCAAAGGAGTGCGCATCAGGAGCAGAGAATGTCAGAGAGATAGAGATAAAAGCAAACAATCAGAAATCAATAGGGCTGTTTGGGCTTTTAAGTATGCGAAGCACCGCTGGACAAAGCAGCTGCAAGGATGTACAATGTAAAGGTAGTCTTTCAGCATTTTTTAGAGGAGCGTCCGTATCCTCTAGACCAGTGTGCGAACAGCCCCTCTGCTCACACCCCCTCCGTCAGGAGCAGAGAATGTCAGAGAGAGAGAGAGAGAGAGAGACAGAGAAAAACAAACAATCAAAAATCAATACGTGCCCTTCGAGCTTTTAAGTATGCGAAGCACCGTGCGGGAAGCATGTCGCTTGACAAAGCAGCTGCACAGAAGGGAGCAACGGGAAGGTAATCTTTCAGCATTTTTAGACGAGCATCCGTATCGTCTAGGGGTGCGAACAGCCCCCCTGCTCACACCCCCTCCGTCAGGAGCAGAGAATGTCAGAGCAAGAGAGAGAGAGAGAGAAAAAAGCAAACAATCAAAAATCAATACTGTTTGATCTTTTAAGTATGTGAAGCACCGTGCGGGAAGCATATCGCTTGACAAAGTAGCCATATGTAAGCCCAGCAAGGAAGAGAGCAATGTGAAGGTAATCTTTCAGCGTTTTTTGAGGAGCGGCCATATCCTCTAGGGGTGCGAATAGCCCCAGTGCTCACAATATATTTAAGGAGTTTTATTTAATACGTAATACGCGCTCTGGTTGGGTAGCTTCTCAGCCATCTGCCAATAGCGTCCCTTGTATGAAATCAACTGGGCAAACCAACTGAGGAAGCATGTACCAGAAATTAAAAGACCCATTGTCCGCAGAAATCCGCGAACCAGCAAAATATCTGCGATATATATTTAAATATGCTTACATATAAAATCTGCGATAGAGTGAAGCCGCGAAAGTCGAAGCGCGATATAGCGAGGGATTACTGTATAGCAAAATCTTGGAGGAAAATGTAATGCAGTATGCAAAAATCCTGTCCCTGGTGAGATTTGTTTTCCAGCAAGACAATGACCAAAATTGTCAAATGTCAAAATTCCACTGTTAATGTCCTGGAATGGCTGAGGCAGTGTCCAGATTTCAGTCCAATAAGGGGTCTGTGGCTAAACTTGAGAAAGGCTGTTCATTCTCACCCAACCTAAAAGAGCTTCAGAACTCAACTCTGATTCAAAGTTGTAAAACATTAAAATGTGAAAACGTCTAAGCTTACACTTTTCACATACCATCAACTATAAACCATAACTTTTGCCATCTCGGGTAGATAGGCTAATCAGCTATGCTAGTATGAATATGACCTAAAGTTCATATGAGGAAATAATAGTATTGTGGTATAACAAGCATCATATATAGAACTTCTGGTTGTAATTATCTAACATTATTAATTGATGATCCTTGATACTTGCCTACAGAGTAGTCCGTGGGTCTGTATCTGTATGTACATAGGTCCTATGATTCTTTTCGACCACTCAGATCTACAGATGAATGACATCTATTGATGCCACCCCTGCAAATCTCAGTCCAGAATCTTTTCATGTGTAGCTCCTGGCTGGTGGAATGAGTTGCCCACCTCCATTCAAAACTCTGACTACTTCAATGTGTTCAAGAACCATTTGAAGACTAACTTGTTTGGTGAACTCTGGGAACTATAACTAGCTTATATTTTGTTTTGAGCTTTTCAATTGTAGAAAAGCTTCAGATTATCCCATATTTACACTGTTTAGTTTTCCAAGTGTAGTCAACAACATCCAGGGGTATTGTGGGCATCCTGCGCAGTTTTTTGGCAATTATCACATGTGTGTTCTGGAGACAATAAGTCATAGTTTTTTTTTGGGCTCAACTTCACTTTTTAGTTTTGAAGTAGGCTCAGTCTGTTATAATTTGCTGGTGCATAACAGCAAGTAAGATTTCAATCAAATCCTGATAAATGATTCTGAGCTCACCTGGTGCAGGTATTTCTGTTTCAAGTGGCACTTTCCATGACATGTTATGTAGCTTGCTCATACCAGTTTACTACAATGTTCATCACCATAGTCTTTTTGATGACTGGAAGAATTGTTACAATGTTGAATGCACAGACTATTCATAACAGGAATATCAATCCCATATATATATATATTTTTTTTTTTAATTAATTTAACCTATAAGTCAAAAATCTTTTAATGGGCTCAAAACATACCAAGGCTTTGATATAAAAAAAAAAAATTAAAAAAAAAACACAAAGTAGAAGTAGCCATAGGAAAAGTTGGCAACTTAAAACAACTCATGAAGGAGGTGACAAAAATTGAAAAAAATGTTGCTTGTGGAAGCACCTGAGGATTTCTGCAGGGAACAAAAATACATCTTCCACATGCCGAGAGGCATGCAGTGTTTTTTGGTATGTGGTGTTACACCTCTCCTCAGCTATGGTTTTGTTATTCAACACTGGACATAGCAGGTATTTGCAAAGAGCATACCCCCTGGCTTGTAGTAACCAGCCACCAGCTGCAAACACACCACTCCTTGCCATCTGAAGCACACCAGGGTTGAACCATATATAAGCATCATGTGTACTCCCAGTCCCAGGCCACTTGGCCACAATGTCTGTGAAAAGTCCCTGATGGTTGCATGTCACCAGGACATTTAGCGTTGACAACCCTTTTTGGCAGGTGTAGATGGGATTTAAGAGGCTGCAAGTATGAATAGGGACTATCGCTCATCCACTGCTCGTACAATGCCTGGTATGCATACAATGACATGAAAACTAATTTTAGTATCATTCAAGTTATCCTCTGTTACTGGAAATTGTATGTAGTGGTGTGCATGGTACAATTCTAATCTGGTCTGTGCACGAACAGATTTGGACACAGCAGCCTTGCTGATGCCATATACGTACATCATCATCAGTCTGCAAAAATCCTCCTGTGATGTATAAACTGAGAGCTGTCAGAACATTAGAACAATCTACACAAGAACAGGCCAATCAGCCAAACAAAGCTCACCAGTCCCTTCCACTTAATTTTTCTAAAAAAATATCAAGTCTAGTTTTGAAAGTCCCTAAAGTCTTACTGTCTACCATGCTACTTGGTGTCAATGGTTCTCTGTGTTAAGAAAAACCTTGTAATATTTGTGTGAAATTTACCCTTAACAAGTTTCCAACTGTGTCCCTGTATCCTTGTTAAAATCATAGCACAGTGGAATTGTGGGCAACATTCTGGTATGTTCCTTGTTCAATTTCTTACTGCACCAGACCAAGGAGGGTCATTGTTTTACAACTGGGAAGCCCATATTTCTCTGTTAATTGCTGATTACTGAAATGGTCCACAAGGTTCATGACCGCTGACATGGCAACATTTAAACCAGTGACTTGACTTTTTGGATGACGCTGTCTCAAATGGTGTTTCCGGTTGAGTGGCATAATTCTATGGATAGCTGCCACTGTTGTTGCTATTACTAAGGGGCAATTCATTTTCCCATTTTAAAGGATGTGACTGATTACATAACGAGTTTGACCGGTTAACTCATTTTGTACTCAAATTGTCTACAGGTGTTCAAGCTAATAAGAGGCCCTATTGTGCTAATTTATAGCCTAAATAATTTTATTTTTTTTTTTGGAACAGTGACCTTTCATTATTATTATTATTATTATTATTATTTTTGTGTTGCCCAAATAAGAGCATCAGTGTGATCTACTTAGGGTGCCCTCGGTCTCTCTGTGACAGAATTGAATGTAAAGATCCAAATGAAGAATGACATTGAAAATAATGTGTAGGTCAGTTCACGTGTTAATCTGTGAATGAGATTACATACTACTTTAGTTACGGGGGAATTCATAGCATTACAAACCTTTTGAGAAACGCACCCAAGTTTAGTACTAGAAATTATTTTTTTTTTAAATCTGCAAAAATTACATGATTTCATTCAATTTCATCATACTACAGTATCCTGAAATATATGTTGATATTGGCAGGGCAGCATTTAAATGGCTTAGTTGACACATGTTACAAATTACTGAGAAAGGCATAGGAATTGGATGATCTGGCTAAGACGGTGAAAAGTTTAGGAAAAAAACTAAAAATTGAAATAGCACAATTTGTTTAGATCATTTAGCCATTTCTACTCTGGCCTTATATCCTACAGTCCTTATTGCAGTTTGTGGTTAAGGCTGGCAGCTGCACCAGTGAATAGCACAAAGCAATACAAACATCAGTTTGGCCACAAAGTGATAAGATTAAAGTCCTATAAGGACATAGAATATCATAAGCACAAAAGACCCTAGCATTCAGGTCCTCCATTTAGTCCCATAATACGTAGATATGGTGCACTACTTGCTACACTTGTTGATTTTGAAAATAAAATACTCACTTTTAGTGAATCCACAGTTTGGAATGCCACAATTCCTACCTAGAAATACAGCAGCGCAAATAAAATGTTTTTATTAGTGCCAGACACTAGCCACCACTTAGATCAGATCTGTTATATTGCACTGGAGGCTTGGACACCAACTATTATCCTTCACATTTGGCAAATACATATTACCCTAAATAGTAATGTAAAATCAATGAATGTAAAAATGTTAAAGAATGTTTATACAAATAGTGCAAACACACACAAGAGTAAAATGAATAAACATCAAAATATTTACACAAAGAACTGTAACTATAACAATCTACAAAAAACACCATCCAAATCAATGTATCTTGACGGTTTTTTACATTATATGAAAATGGTAATGCTGAACTAAGATACATCCAGGAATTCATGGTAAATAACAGGGTCCCAAAGAACAGAAATAATATCACTCACCAGTCTGATCCAACCTTGAGGTAGATCCTTTCTCTGTGACAAGCCACTATACATTTTATTCCAAGTTGCTTATTCCACGAGAATTGACTATGAAGTTTCCTATAGCAAAAAAAATAATTTCTTGGTAGGAATAGAAATACGAAACTGCTACAAACACTCCTCTTCTTCCGCTTTGACCAGAAAATAGCTTAAAGACTCTCATTCTTCTATCATCCTCCATACTCTGGGAATGTGACCATTTTGGCTCAAACATACCTATTATATGCATTCCTTGTATTTGTACTAAATATTCGTAATTCAGGCAACAGGTATTTATATGCATTTCTCTGTGTTACACAGCTTGTAGGGCTTGTTCCCTCATTTACTTTACTGTTGCTTGTCCTCTTGACCAAACAACCACTATTAAAAGAACACGGATGCTATGCACATATAAAACTATTTCAATACATTAAAATGACATTACATTAGATACATTTATAAGTAGTTCTGTTAAAGTATTAAAGAGGCACTTGCTACAAATATGTTCAAAGGCCAAAGAGAAAATGTAAACTATCTCTGAACCTTTGACAACATTAAGCATATATAATGGTTCAATAATAAAAGGATAGTAGAGACTATAGTATGACACCTGGTCTGCTTGTAGATAAATACCCTTCATGAATAATTAAGATGTTCCTCAATCTTTGGCAACTCACCGATTTTCATGCTAGTGTCTTCATCAGAACACCCCCCCCATGGACAATGAAGCGCAATTGTCAGAGCAACCAAGCGCAACCCACTTTGCAACATACTGCCATTATAAACAATAGCAATTGTGACCCACTGGAGGAAGCTCTTGACCCCAACCCAGTGGTTGAGAAACACTAATCTATGTCACATCTCAATGGTACTGAATTGTAGGCTATATATACTGTAATCACATAAATAGTGACATACAATACCATTTTCTTAGCCCACTTAATCCTGAGCAGAGCAGCAGGGGACTGGAGCCTAACCCAGTAAGCACAGGGTGTAAGGTGGGGACAATCAACTGGACAAATCAGCCAAATCATCGCAGGGCGGGCACAGTCACAAATACACACACACCACACACACACTCTAGGCCAGATTTATCAAAATCTATCCACCTAACCTGCATGTCTTTGGACTGTAGGAGGAAATCCATATAGACACAGGGAGAACATGCAAAATCCATGCAGGGAGGATCTGAAACACAAGCACAGCCCTCTAAGGTGCCATCTTAAAACTACTTTCAGCTAATGACTCAAAATCAACTACAAACAAAAAAATAAAGGCAAGTATATGTAGTCTAAGGTTAACTTTGTATTAAACTAAGACACTCCACTAGGTGTGCCCGATTGTCTTATATAGCATGAAAGCCTCAGATGCAAATACAGCTCTTAAAGTGTTGCCTATTAAACAGTTTTTTTTAATAGTGTTATGAATTTTTGTTTCAAGTGAAACTTAATAACTATGTTAAAGACACAAACATTTCTAATTTAAATTTTGTTACACACATTATAGAAGAAGAGGGGAGACCTGGACTGATATTTAGTAATGAACTTTAAATATCTCCAAAAAGTTTACATGCTATCTTTAGTCTGTCCAAATCCATAACAAATTTGGATTTCCAATTAATTCACATATTTGAAAACTGATTAAATACAATTACAAAAAAGGGAAAACTAGCTACATTGCACTCATATGTACCCCAGATAACAATATATTTAGAGCTGCTCCCTGTAATATAGCAATATAATTAAAATTATGACAAAAAAACAAGGTTTTTTTTTAATATGCAACATACATAAATTCTGGGTCATTCCCTTCTACCTAGCACAATTTATAACTTTTAATGCTATATTAGATAGCTGATCAAATTGTTTGATTACTAGTCTACAGTTAGGACCAAAGCTAGGACTATTAAATATGGCTATATAATGGGTGTTTTTAAACTGATACTTTTTTTAACTAAATCATGGTAAGAGATACTGACACCAGTATCTACTGTAATATTGGCTGGCACACATGTTATAGACAAAAGATTGGATTGTTTTTTAATAATGAACAAATATACTATATGTAAAACATTTAGGTTATCTGATGTTAAGTGTTAATTTATGCTTTATATTTAAGACCAGCAATGTTCCTTGTTCTTACATAGGTAAATTTAGCAGCCTCTTTCCCGATTAAGATATAAAAACAAGACTTTAATATTGCCATAGATGTTGGATCAACAACAACATTTATTTATATAGCACATTTTCATACAAAAAATGTAGCTCAAAGTGCTTTACATGAGAAAAAAGACAAAATAAATAAGAATTAAAATTAGGGAACACTACTTAACATAGGATAAAAGTAAGGGCTGATGGCCAGGGAGGACAGAAAAAGCAAAAAAAAAAACTCCAGACGGCTGGAGAAAAAAATAATATCTGCAGGGGTTCCGAGGCCACGAGACCGCCCAGCCCCCTCTAGGCATTCTACCTAACATAAATGACCTCACAATCAGTCCTTATGGTATTCAGGGTTCTCATGGAAGAATAATAACGGTCATGTGGACTTCTGGCTTTTAATCCATCAATTTAGGGACATCACGGTGCTTTGATCAGGTAGTGGTGGTGCAGATCGCCACCACAGAAAACCGGAAAAAGAACAGAAGAGGAAGTAGGGGTTAGTACGGATTTTGGAGCCACCATGAATAATAATGATAATTAATTGAATATACTGTACAGAGCATCAGGATTAAACTAAGATGAAGCTATGAGAAAGCCATGTTAAAGTAATGTGTTTTCAGCAGTTTTTTTAAAGTGCTCCACTGTATTAGCCTGGTGAATTCCTATTGGCAAGCTATTCTAGATTTTAGGTGCATAACAGCATAAGTTTAGTTCTTGGAATTCTAAGTAGACACTCATTTGAAGATCTAAGGTTACGATTTGAAGTGTAAGGTGTAAGACATTCCGAAATATAAGATGGAGCAAGATTATTTAAGGCTTTGTAAACCATAAGCAGTATTTTAAAGTCAATTCTAAATGACATAGGTAACCAGTGTAGTGACATCAAAACTGGGGTGATGTGCTCAGATTTTCTTTTCCTAGTTAAGGTTCTAGCAGCTGCATTCTGCACGAGTTGCAATCAATTGATGTCTTTTTTGGGTAGTCCTGAGAGGAGTGCATTATAGTAATCTAGCCGACCGAAAACAAAAGCGTGAACTAATTTTTCAGCATCTTGCAATGTTATAAGAGGTCTAACTTTTGCTATATTTCTTAAGTGAAAAATGCTGTCCTAGTAATCTGATTAATATTTGATTTAAAATTCAGGTCAGAACCAATAGTTACTCCTAAATTCTTTACCTCCGTCTTGACTTTTAATCCTAATGCATCGAGTTTATTTCTAATAACCTCATTATATCCATTATTGCCAATCACTGAAATTTCTGTTATTCTCTTTATTTAGTTTGAGAAAATTACTACTCATTCATTCAGAAACACAAGTAAGACATTGTATCAGTGAACCAAGAGAGTTGGGGTCATCAGGTGCTATTGATAAATACAGCTGTGTGTCATCAGCATAGCTGTGGTAGCTCACGTTATGCCCTGAGATAATCTGACTTAACGGAAGCATGTAAATCGAAAAGAGTAGCGGATAGGATAGAGCCTTGTGGAGCACCATATAGAATATCATGTCTTTGAAGTATAATTACCACAACTAACAAAGAATTTTCTACCTGCCAGGTAGGATTGAAACCAATTTAAGACACTGCCAGAGAGGCCCACCTATTGACTAAGGCGATTTCTAAGAATATTGTGATCAATGGTATCAAATGCGACACTCAGATCTAAAAGGATGAGAACAGATAAATGGCCTCTGTCTGCATTTACCTGCAAGTCATTTACCACTTTAACAAGTGCAGTTTCTGTACTGTGATTTGTTCTAAAACCCGACTGAAACTTATCAAGAATAGCATGTTTATTGAGGTGGTCAATTAGCTGCATAATGACTGCCTTCTCTAGAATTTTACTTAAGAAAGGCAGGTTAGAGATGGGTCTGAAATTTTCAAAAGCAGAGGAGTCAAGATTATTTTTCTTGAGTAGGGGTTTAACTACAGCAGTCTTAAGACAGTCTGGGAAGACCCCCGTATCTAATGACAAGTTTACTATGTCAAGAATACTATCAATTAGCACGCCAAATACTTCTTTGAAAAAACTTGTTGGTATTGGGTCAAGGATGCAGGTGGAGGGTCTCAGTTGAGAAATTATTTTATATAAATCAGGTAAATCTATCCTGGTGAAAGAATTTAATTTGTTTGTAATGGAGTACTGGGATTTAAGAGGATCAGTATTGGGGAGATGTACTATATTATTTCTAATATCAGACACACAGTAAACATATTGCATTCGTAATTGAATTGTCAAGTAAAACATGTTAAACCTCTTACTAATAGAATACTTCCCAATCATAAATTTGATGCAGTTATCAACCACTGATATTTACATTAACCATGTAATTATATCTTCTAATGATATAGTAAGTTTGATCAATAAAAAAATATTCACTTCTTTGGTTAAATTATGATTTCACTGTTTTGGCTAGGTGAATCTATCCATCCATTTTCCAACCCGCTGAATCCGAACACAGGGTCACGGGGGTCTGCTGGAGCCAATCCCAGCCAACACAGGGCACAAGGCAGGGAACCAATCCTGGGCAGGGTGCCAACCCACCGCAGGACACACACAAACACACCCACACACCAAGCACACACTAGGGCCAATTTAGAATCGCCAATCCACCTAACCTGCATGTCTTTGGACTGTGGGAGGAAACCGGAGCGCCCGGAGGAAACCCACGCAGACACGGGGAGAACATGCAAACTCCACGCAGGGAAGACCCGGGAAGCGAACCCAGGTCCCCAGATCTCCCAACTGCGAGGCAGCAGCGCTACCCACTACGCCACCGTGCCGCCCTAGGTGAATCTATGGAGGAGATAATCTTTTTTTTTCTTAAATTCATTAAAAAAAGTTTTTTGATTGTTTTTAATTCCAACAATATCCAGACAATTCTCATAACTTTTATTTCAAAAGTCATCGACTTTACTTTGGCTGATTCCTTAAGAAGTTTAGGCATACATTTAAAATGATTCCATAATAAATATTGAAAAATGAAGGAGAAAACAGGGAAACTGCTCATATGCACTCCCAGATCCTAACATCCAAAAACTTCTTTCTCCAACTTAGGAAAACTGCAAAATTAACATTTTTTTAATAGG
This sequence comes from Erpetoichthys calabaricus, assembly GCF_900747795.2. Taxonomy (NCBI): domain Eukaryota; kingdom Metazoa; phylum Chordata; class Cladistia; order Polypteriformes; family Polypteridae; genus Erpetoichthys; species Erpetoichthys calabaricus. The sequence goes on along the minus strand of NC_041396.2, from coordinate 159,057,083 downwards.
TATCATACAGAAGTGTTAATTCATTTATACCAAGCAGAATTTATTATCATAATGCTTTATATGTAGATGGCTCAAATTGCTTGAGCACTAGTCTACAGAAAGGGTTAAAGCTTGATCTAGAAACTTTTCATTTTTACATTACTACATTTGTTTTCAGTTAAGTTGAAAACCAATTTTATGATTCAGCTTTTGACAAAGAAAGTAATAATTGCTTAGCCGTAGAGTGAAGCTATTTATATTGTTTTAAATGATAATATTATATATCATTATTACATAATATTATTTGTGATTGCTATTGTTTTTCTTTTTGCTGTCCTGCAGTGAAACTAGGATTAAATGCTGTCACCATCACCATGTAGAGGTTTTCATCACCAATGAAAAGCCCTACATCATATTTCTGTAAATTCATCAACATTTGTCTACACTGTACTATATTGTAAGATTCCCGGGGGGAAATTAATGACCAGCTTCTCTAGGGTAGATTTTTTGGTGTAATTTTTTTAAAATTCTTTTCTGTAGCTACTTGGTCTTAGTGCAATATATTTATACCTACAATCATTTCCCTATCAGTATTTATAATTTTAAAAATAATAATTTTCCATTTTATTTTTACCATTGCATAAATGCTAATATGTACTCTGTCGGATGTACACAGTAGACCGAACAATGAACAGATTTGAGTCATTTTCTAGAGCCCACCGTCTTCACTTCAAAATAAAATGCTCACTTTTAGTGTATCCACAGTTTGGAATGCCATAATTTCTACCTAGAAATACAGCGGTGCACATAAAATATTTTTGCTAGTGCCAGAAACTAGCCACCACTTAGATCAGATCTGTTCTGTTGCACCGGAGGTTTGGACACCAAATATTATCCTCTTATTTGGCACATCAATATTACCCTAAATAGTAATCTACAAATCAACGAATGTAAAAATGTTAAAGAATGTTTATTCAAATAGTGCAAACAGACAAAAGAGTAAAATGAATAAACATGAAAATATTTACACTGAGAACTGTAACTATAACAATCTACAAAAAACAATTTTTTAATATACAACGTACATAAATTCTAGGTCATTCGCTTTTACCAAGCACAATTTACAACTGTAATAGATAGTTGCTCAAATTGTTTAATTACTAGTGTACAATTAGGACCAATGCTAGGACTATTAAATATGGCTATATAATGGGCATTTTTAAACTGATACTTTTTTAACTAAATCATGGTAAGAGATACTGACACCAGTATCTATTGTAATTTTAGCCGGCACACATGTTATAGACAAAAGAGGCAGCCTTGGATTGTTATTTAATAATGAACTTCAAATATACTGTATGTAAAACATCTAGGTTATCTGATGTTAAGTGTTAATTTTTGCTTTATGTTTAAGACCAGCAATGTTCCTTATTCTTACATAGGTAAGTTTAACAGCCTCTTTCCCGAATAAGATATAAAAACAAGACTTTAATATTGCCATAGATGTTGGATCAGAAACACAGCAAACATGAGCATAGAGTCATCTTCTAGAGCCTCACCACTGTCATTTAGCACTGGCTTATCTAGAAAGATGTTGATGATCATCACCAGGCAGTTTCATCCTTCAAATCTCACACATTTTGGAAAGCCATTTAATTTTGTAAGTGAGAAGCGTGCACTATGTTGTTATGGGTATTTGACTATAGTGGGACAGAAAGTTTGTTTGTTGCCCAACAGCATTAGGCTATACTATTTTTGATTATTTTAGACTGGGATGGGTTATCTGATGACGGCCATCTTACATTGTGATCCTCACCGACAGTCTCGGAGATTATTTTATTCTTTGACTTAGGTGGGAATGGAATGATGCAAGGAAGATATTTTTGGTTTGAGGCAAAATCTTGAACAAATCCTTAGGCATTTTCAAACCCTAAAACTAAAAAAAAATAGCCATTTTATTTTTCCATCTTCTGTTCTTAAGATTTTTTTTTACCACAGTTTATAGTTTGGGGCTAATTAAGGTAAATGTTAAGGTGCTAAATTTCCATTTATAGACCTGAAATATCAGGAGGATTTGAGAAAGAGGGCAGAGACTTTCATATATGTCAGGTTGGAGAGCATACACTAGTACAGCGTGTTGGCACACCCACCATATGACGAAACAGTTTGGGATCGCGTAGGCAACCCCGTAGGCAGACAAACGATCCTGTCCCACCCTCTTGAAATGAACTTCTAACTGCCGCATCCAGGTATTCCTTTGGCCTGGTCCAGTCGCTCAGGTCCTCAGCAATGAGGATCCTGTGCGTCAGGTCATCCTTGGAGTATTGCGCCACATGACCGTAGTGCCATAACGGACGCTCCCTAACAATGAAGGTAATGTGCCTCATTCAGGACTCCATGAGCAACCACTTGTTTGATACAAAGTCAAACCAGCGCTGGCCAAGAATTCTCTGAAGAGACACAGTACTGAAGGAGTCCAGTCTTCATGTCACTGGATAGCGTCCATGTCTCACAACCATTTAGCAAAACAGTAAGCACCAGGACTCTAAAGACTTGGACCTTTGTTCTTTTGCAGAGATATCAAGAGCACCACACACCCCTTTCTAGCAACCTCTTCACCTCCCATGCTCTCCCAATCTGTCTACGGACTACAGTACATGAATATCACTGCTGAGGTAAGTAAACCTCCCAATGAGTTTGATATTCCCTCTGCAGACAGATACACTGCTGATGGCTGTGCCTAAGAGGTCATTAAAGGACTGGATCTTGCTTTTTTTCCAAGATACTCTCAAACCTATACACTCAGACACCTCACTCGGTCTCTCAAGAGCCCTGATCAGAGCCTCCTTTGACTCCGCGTAGATCACAGCATCGTCGGCAAAATCAAGAGCAGCTGTTTAAAGCTGATCCTCCACCTAGGAATTTGGACATGTCTGGGTCCACGGTTGTTTAGGCTGATCCTCCAATTAGCTGTGAGCCACCCAAACTCACTGAGATTGCACAGGTGGTGAACCATCTGAGGGTAAGGAAGGCTGCAGGGATCTGTGGTAACCGTGATGGACTTCTCCGGGATGGTGGTAAGGCTATCCTCCTGGCATTGCAACCAATCTTTGCTTCCATTGGGAAAATTAACTGACTGGAAAATGGGACATGTTGTCACTATCTGGAACGGAAAGGGTGATTGCCTAGATTGCGGCAACTACAGGGGGATAATACTGTTCTCGGTGCCAAGTAAGATCCTTGCTAGGGTCATTCTCAATATGATCAATGATCACTTGCTTACCTACCAGCAACTGGAGCCGTCTTGTGTTACGCCTTTGAAGTCTACCATCGACCGCATCCTAACACTGAGGGTTCTCATAGATTGCAAATGTGAATATTGGCAGAGTTTCTTTGCAGCTTTTGTCGATTTCTGTAAAATGCTCTACTTAGTTGATCGAGCTGCCCTGTGGGACATCCAGAGACTTCGTGGGATCCCCTCCAAGTTGCTGGATATCATGGATGGCCAGCCTATACACTGGTACTGTGAGTGCTGTGCATAGTGGAAGCAGAACCTCTGCATTTTTTCCCAGTTAATTCTGGGGTTTGTCTGGGGTGTGTTCTTGCTCCTACTCTGTTCAAAGCTTTCATGGACTGTTTGTTGGGTAGGGTCATGGGTTCCAACAGCTGTGGGGCATCTGTTAGTGAGGAAAGATTCACTGAACTTGACTTTGCTGACGATGCTGTGATCTTCTTTCATAGGAAATTATAAATTGAAGACCTATGCAGACATTACATGTAGTACTTGCCTACTGTTTGTGAGACATCTTTCCATTGATTATGCAGAACGTGACAGTGATTGCTGATACCTTTATAATGACATTATTCATATTGTGAACAGCATGAGACTAGCCTTGTCTTGTTCCAAGTTCACATTTCTTGTTTTGGAGGGGTTTGTCCGTGGCTCATTCAAGCCAGAAGATAAAGTTTAGTTTAGTTAAGCTGTTGGACTGCAGTATTGATGTTTGTTATTGTTCAATAACAACAACAAAAAAAAGTTACTACAGTAAACTTGTGTTAGTTCTGTTGAGTGGACTTTTGCAGGAATACATGGAACCAATAGGAGAAGGCCTTGATTAGTGTGCATTTGAGGGAAAGGATCAAGGTGAAGCTGCAGAACACTGTAGCAAGCAGAGTCTAATTGCACATATGTCATGAAAGTGACAGTGCCACAAGGTACTGCTCAGAAGTATAAGTTGGTGCAGCATTTGTTTGTAAATTGTAAAACCATGTATGAAATGATGTGTCTGCTTAAGATACATATCTAACTAATAGTAGCCTCCATAACTAATTTATCATAGATTCCATAAGACCAGATTGAGATTTCTGTGCTGACCCAATACTGGAAAACTAGAAGGGCCTCCACAATGACTACACTAGTATACTAGCTTTTTAGTATAGCTCCTGGCAAACGCACTGGTGCTGGTATGTCTATCTGTAGCATTTGGTTAGACAAGCTTAATTTCCAAAAAGCAGATTTTAAAGGCCTTTCTATGAGGGTGGAGCAGGAAAGTGCATAAATATGTAGCAAATGTCATTTTAGTAGAACAAAATTTTAATAGAACAAAATCAAACTCAAAATTGTAACCCAAAACTAATGTCCACAATTTTTCAATCTAAAAGATTTCTTTGGTTGAACACAGGTAACCTTTTTGTAGCCAAAGTCTGGATGTAATATTGTGCACATAGCCTTCTTTTATAGCAGAGAGAGCTACCGACACATGCTGTGCTGAATTACTGATCGTTTCATTGCCCTATCGAAAGGAGGGTCTGTGAATAAAAAAAATCAGAACTAGAATTTGAAATTAAAAACACATTTATATATTTTTTGGTTTTAAAATTTAAATACCATGATAGCCATTCCTTTCCATGATGTGCACAAGAAACAAATAAATACAAAAATGAATATACTACTCAGCTGAACTCTGAAATAATGTGGCCCATTTTTCATAGGACATAGTTCCTTTTCTTCTGTGACAGTAACCCTTCCAAGGCCCACCACAAACTTACTATTTGGTCTTGTCCATGGTATTGCTTTGGAATTGATAGCAGTGTTGTTATTGCCTATGAATAAATTACCTAAGCCTGAAATGGCCCTGTCCTGATCCTGTATCAGTACAGACTACCTACATTCTCAGCTCTGACCTGACTCTTCGATGCAATATGAATAACTTGATTCCTCAAGGTTAAATGGCAGAATAACGCTATAAGCTATAGAAACACATTCATTTATGGGTCATGTTGGACACTTTCCTTTCTACCACAGTGTTTTTAGCTGGTGGAAGTGGAATCAGCACGGACATCATCAATCATCTAAAACACTAGTCTGGAAATGCTGCAATAAAACAGACAACTCCCCATATTCCATTATATTTGACTGTATTGATTTGTGGGGAAGATACAATTTTTAAACAGTATTTACCAAGACAAACACTCACATCAGTTAGAGTCTTAAAGGCATTAACTTTAAAGTTATTACAAAAAAAGAACTGACTAGACAGAGAGGCTCCAAGAATTATTATTTTCAGTTGAATTAGCTGGTGTTGAAGGTTGCCTTCATTTTGGTTTATATATAATGTCACAGTGAATAAGTGGTGTGTTAGACAGTTTACACATATATTCTGGAGAGCCTGAGAAAGAAAGCAAAAAAACAGCAACAACTTTAATAGATGGCCGCCATCTGCTTTTGCAGACATTGTTACTAAAGCCTTGTAAAAAATATGGGAAAAAAATCAAAACAAGCAGAATTTTTAATAAATGATTATGCTATATTATAGCTCTCCGCATTTGTAAAACTGGAAGCTAAGGAAGTCATTTCTTGAGAAAATTGTATTGGCTTCAGCATAATTTAATGTAGCCTCTTCACTAAAACCTCTGTGAATTTTGCGCATCAATAATGATGAATTATTATTAAATATTTAATTCAAGTTAATGTTTTGATTAAGCTGGTTCAAAAAATGTATGGATTTATGAATGGATGAATAATGCTACACATGAAATAACCAGGAAACTGACAAACTGAAATGACATAATGTTGCTTGCTATCTGTCAGTTCAGTCTTAGTGAATTTTGCACCACTGTTAACATTCAGTCTTCTAACAAACATGTTGCCAGTTATAAATGCTTTTTTTTTTAGCTTTAGCAAAAAAGATATTAAGGAATCAATTGTCATTAATTTTCTGAACCGATTTGAATATAAGTAATTATGTGAATTATAAAACTGCCAAAGGCAACACAAAACAATATGGTGTGTTATTCTATATTAAGTAGGGCAAACGATGCATAACTAATTAACAATTTGTTTGCCAATATGTCTGAGGATTTTTTCAGAATTATTCATGGTGTTCAAAGTGTACAAAATATGTCAAGAAGCTACTGTTAGTTGATACAGAAACACAAAGACTTGGAATTTTAGATTATTTTATGAACATATGCTGCAAATGTGCTGCATCTTTTAAATATGCACTATAATTACTGTGCAAATTCTATATTGTTTTAATAAAACTATGCTTGCATATTTCAAAGAAAATATTTCACTTATATAAAATGCATACCACATAATGTACTGAGAAAAGCCTGCCTTATGTTAATAGCTTCATCAGAATACATTATCTCAGTAAAAAATAAAAAAGCTATCCAGAATATCACATATAAGTTCAGAATTCTATCTGTAAGTGTGCATTTTTGTAATACAGAAAACTGCATTTACCCAATAGAAATTTTGTCTTTAAAATGACATTATTCATATTGCGCAGTATTCACTTTTCAAATAAAAATTCACTATTAGTATCAGTTGTTATAGTCTGCTATTTAATTCCTCTGCATCTGACTGGTGAAAAACACATGAGTGTATCTCAGTTTTATTAGGTAATTGTAGCTTAACATAAATATTAAATATCAAAAGGTCTCATGTTCATAATGCAATACAGGATTAATTTTTTAAACATTAAAACATGAAAATGAATGAATGCCTCTTTTTCAGTGTGAAACGATAGGGTACTGAACAATAGAAACTGCTTTGTAAATCATTATAAAGGAATGTTTACAAGTGAGTTCACTACATAAAATAAAAAATTGATGGGCTGTAAATAAATACACTTTAATAATGCCTTATTAAGTAAAAGATATAACTGAAATCCGCTCTGAAAAATAAGGAAAGGTATACCAAATAAGGCTGGTATGAAAATTTATGAAATATAAAATTTATAGGTTCACCCAGCGTTCATATACATATTTTTTTAAGATAACTTTTTAAACATCTTTACATACCCAGAGTTTGTGTTGAATATTGAATGCAAATTCAAATAACTACAAATGTATATAATGATTTAGTTGTTCATTTAAATAGAACTGGGTGGTGCACCAGATATGATATATGAACACTAGTTTGAGTGCGATTGTACAGTATGTGTGAGTGTGTGCATTCTAGTAAACAGCCTAGTTTCTGCCAAGTGTAAAGTAAAAAAAAATAGCTTTAGTAATTTAGAGTAATTCTACAATAGGGAAGCATGGTGGCACAGTAATAGCACTGCTGCCTCGCAGTAAGTAGATCAGGGTTCATGGCCCAGGTCCTTCCTGTGTGGAGTTTGCATGTTCTCCCCGTGTCTGTGTGGGTTTCCTCGAGGTGCTCCGGTTTCCTCCCACAGTCCAAAGACATGCAGGTTAAGTGGATTTGCAGCACTGAATTGGCCGAGTGTGTGGATGGGGTATTTGTATGTGTGTATTTGACCTATGAAGGATGGGCGCCCTGTCCAGGGTTTGTTCCTGCCTTGGGCCCTATGCTCACTGGGATGGGGTCCAGAACCCACCACGACCTTGTTCAGGACTAAGAGGGTTAGACAATGACATTGAATACTAAGATAAATGCATAAAGCAAATTGCTACACTAAATGTTACTCTTTATGTAATTAAAAAATTGAGTTACTAAGGGGCTGTGAAAGCATACCTCTGCCAAAGAAAAAAATATGTCATGCTTCTTTTGATTGGCTGGCACAGTGGTTAGCACCCAGCTGTTGTCTGTGTAGTGCTTCCACATATTTTCTCAGTACCTGCATGGGTTTTCCTCATACATCCCCAAAGATAGACATGTTAGATTAATTAACAATTCCAAATTGGCCAAGTATGACTGTTTGCATGAGCGTAAGTGGGTGGGTGCCCTATCCAGGGGTTCATTTCCATCCCATGATACAGCACCCCACCCTAAATATACGATACAAACCTGAACTATATGTTTTATTTATTGATCGATGAAACAAAGAAAAAAAAAGAATTAGCAACACAACTTGTCAGCTGAAGAGTCTTTATGAAGTCTGTAACTAAAAAAATCAGTTATCTGTTTGCAAAGTAAGTTGTAAAAAACATGGCTGAATTTGTCAAACCAGGAAATAAGTTAATGAATAAAATAATTTAATAAGAGAACATCAGTTCTGGGCTAACAGTGGACATCCGGCCTCACAGTAGATGTCTGCTTCCAGACTCTGTTGAATATGTTGGCCATATAATGCTTTATGTAGATATTGTATTCTTCATTCAAATTGGGAATAAAGTAGAGTAGTGATCAGTGTTTTTTTTTTCCTCACACCAGATTTAAAAAAAAAAAAAAAATGTAAAGACTATGTTTAACCAAATGAACGAGTTCATTTAGTTAGTTTAATTTAAACTAGCTAAAATCAATAAATTTAAGGAGTAGCAATAGTTATGTCGCAACCAGTATGCATTAAAGAACAATATTAGATTCTATAAATAATTCTTAATGAAATACTGTTAAATATACATTTATGTATATGTGTATTATATATATATATTATATATATATATATATATATATATATATATATATATATATATATATATATATATATACTGTATATATACCTATCCCACCCATTATCCAACCCGCTATATCCTAACTACATGGTCACGGCGGTCTGCTAGAGCCAATCCCAGCCAACACAGGGCACAAGGCTGGAACAAATCAAAGGCAGGGCGGCAGCCCACAGCAGGGCACACGCACACACCCACACACCAAGCACACACTAGGGACAATTTAGAATCGCCAATGCACCTAACCTGCATGTCATTGGACAGTGGGAGGAAACCGGAATACCCGGAGGAAACCCACACAAGGGAGGCACAACACAAGGGGAGAACATGCAAACTCCACACAGGGAGGCATATATATACACACACACACACATATATACAGTATATTATATATATATATATGTGTGTGTGTATGTGTATTTGTGCAAAGATACGCTTTTAGGTTTTCCAATAAATATAAGCCTATTATACTGTAAGTTAAACATGATTTAATTATTTAATTTTCTTATTAATTTAAAAAAAAAAAAAAAAACTTTGAAAGCTTCCTCAAAGATTTCTGTTGTACATCAAATGCGTAATGCACAATACAGTTAGCAGGCTCAGTTGGTCACATGTGACTAATAGTTGCCAAAGCCCCTGTTTATGCAGCCAGTGACCTACAAAGACCCACTTTAGGCTGTCTTAAGAATTTAACAATTTAACAGGATAATCTGAATAGGCATGGGGGTAGCACAAAGTCAATGATTTAAATTAGAGTATTAGATTGCATCATTAAGCACTTAAATCTGATTGTGAATGACATAAGTTTTTATTATTTGTGGGCCAATGCAGGAAAGAGAAAAGAATCTTCCCAGTGAAGAGTGAAATAATGAGCTAACAAGCAGATTTGTAGCATAATTGAAGAAACTTGGGAGATGTTTTTCCTATCATGTGAAACACATATTTCTTATGAAATGCTAAAGTTGACATTACAAGGAAGCAGTAAATCATAGATGCAAATAAAATCATGGGAAAAGACGACTTTTTGTTTGTTGAGTTTAATATTTGCTAAAAAGTGCAGGTTAGATAATGTATTTAAACTAAAAATATCCCTAGAGATATTGCCCCAGTTTTTGGATGTCCCAAGGGTAGACAGACTGTGCTGCAGAGCATACATAACAAAAGATACAATGATCTGCAAACACTGGTGCATATTGACATCTTACAACCAGTACTAATAGCCACAAGCATTAAGCCTTTAAAGAAAGAGAGGAGAAAACAACCTGCATTCCTAATTACCATAAAGATATCCCCTGCCTCAGGTGAACAAACTTATTTTATTTTCTGTGCCAAATAATAAAAAGAGCTGCACCCAGTTTCTGAGCGGATATTTAAACATACAAATTTATGAGTAACTGTGTTCTCGGAGAGCAAATTTTAAATCCAACATTTGAAACAGAACATGAGAATAAAATAACTGCAAGCTTTGCAAACAAGTGCCATAATTAAAGAGTTTTTTTTTTTTGCCAAAAGCACTTATTATCAATTTATGTACAAATGTAAAGCTTTGAAAATAAAAAGCTATATGTAAAATATTAATGTGTTATAGTCCAGGAATTAAAAAAAGATAATGTAAAACAACATAAAAATATTTGAGCTGCACTACTTATGCAATTAGGTCATGCACAAATAAAATTCAAGATATAAAGACAAAGAAAATGGGAATACAAGTTAAGGCCAATGCTCTGTATCAAAGTAAATTTTATTACATTTGTTTTTCTCATTAATTTGCCTTAATAAATTGAGATCAGTGGCTTCTATATACAGAGTGTATATAAATTAAAAAATTAAACACCAAAACACTGAACTACTTTTTCAATATCGTCTCTGTTAGCAATTTGATAATAACGTTCTTTACCCTCTTTTTAAGTTATAGCCAAGGGTCCAGAGACAAATGCAAGTGGTCATGTGTGCTTTCTTCTGTATGTCTTATGGCTATAAAGGTTCACATGATAACAGTCAGGGCAGGGTGGGTGGCACATGGTTTATGGCTGATTAGCTGCTATATTAACAGGATTGCTCGCCCCAGTTCTCTGAGTGAATAATGCTTGTGGGATTTTGGCAGATGTCGTCACAGTGTGGGGCTTTTGTGTTCAGAGATGTCAAACAACTAGTTCCAGCATACTGTACCTTCAAAGCAATGCAATTACAACAGAACACATATCATATGTGCCAATTAAGTACAGTCTACTGGCCTGATGCTTAACAGTATAATTAAACACATTTTTATATGAATGTTTCACAGCTCCAGAAACCTGGGTTCAAGCCACTGTTTGTGAAGAGTTTATACATGTTTACTGTCTATAAGCTTTACGAGGACACACTTAAAGATGGTGCATATGTGAATACTACCTTAAATGTCCAGAACTCTTATGTAGGGTGGCTTCTATTTCAAGCTGATGTCACTAAGCTTTGACTACCAGCAACCTTAGGTTAAAAAGCAGGTTTACAAAATGGATTGATGCCATGTGATGAAAGAGGGACCAACTTTGTAGAGCAATTAACTCTTTAAAATTCAGTTAGTTTGATAGCTACCATAGCTAAAGTAGAAGTTGCATGTAAAAGTAGCACTTAGACATTAGGCTTCTTTGGCGAAACACGGATAAGACTCCTTTCAAATCCACTTATCTAATGTAAGGTTGAGGCTAATGAAATCAGCTGTGTAGGTTAGAACTGGAAGGTGTGAATAGATTTCCAGTTCCTACAATACATTTACAAATACATTTTGAAAGTAAAACTACAACCAGTGAACAGCTCTATATATTATATATTTTATATATATATATATATAAAATCCAAAGTCTGTCTGTCTGTATGTCTACCCACTTTTCACGAGAGAACTACTTAACAGATATAGATCAGGTTTTTTTCTATAATTTGCTTGAACATTCTGGTTGATTTTGTGACTTCTCTCATTGCACCATGTATCATAGTTCACTTGCCGTACTGATTTATTTTCACAAATACAAGAGGGACACAGCAGGCCAAGAGGAGGGGGACGGGGCCTTCTGTGCACGCGCCTGCCTCGGAGTGTACCTTACATCCGCTTAGCTAGCAAACAAGAGAACTACTTAACAAATTTAGATCTGTTTTTTTTTGTAGAGTTTGCTTGAACATTCTGGTTGATTTTGCAACTTCTGTCATCGCGCTAAGAATCATAGTTCACTTGCAGGAGCGATATATTCGTGCTAATCCAAGACAGAGGCTATGGGCCGAGTAGAGGGGGAAACGTGATGTCAGGAGTGGGGAGTCAGTCTACCTCTGCATTTTGGAGTGTACCTTGCCTCACCTTAGTTAACAATACCTTTTGTTTATTGATTTTTAAAGTTTTGTCCTGTTTCACTACTATGCGGGCGGAGCCACGGGGGACGGCTAGTACCTAATAATGCAAATATAAGTGAGCTTTTAAAACTGGAACAGTAAAAGGTAAAATACTTTCTCGGTACAATGACATAACATTCTCAAGCCTGCTGACTCCAGATCAGAATCACAGGGAGCCAGAACCTTTCATGACAGCAGGCTCTAGGTATCTCTTATGTTATTGTGATGGCACTGATTACCCCCCAACACAGTTTTGGATTCGACCATGCGGACCATGTCTCTTTTTGGACACTTACAACCAACTCCGCCTAGGCAATGTACCCTTAAGCAGGTCCTGCGTGGCAGTAATGGGTAGAAGGCAGGTAAGACACCAGGACATGATGCTAGTCCATTGCAGGGGCTCTTCACACAATCACATAAACACACTCAAACAGCATCAATTTGGAATTTCCAGGTGTGAAAGGAAAAGAGGAAAACCTCACAAAAGACACAGGAAGATTGTTAAGAAACTCACAGGCAATAAACAATCACCACATTGAATGCAAGGATACTGGACCCATGCAGCGGCAGCACAACCCACTTCACCACAGCGCCACTTTAATCAACATTTGTTCAAAGTTAAAAAGTGAGTTTCTAATTTATCTGAATGTATGTTACTAGATACACTTCTTGATATTCCAAACTACAATAAATCTGAATATTGTCATTAGTGTGAATAAGTTACAGGTTTTGTGGATCAAAGGCATTGATAAAGTATATCCAGCAGAATTCTTAACAGTGAATCACATACACAAGGGGAAACTAAGGAAGAGTAAATTTAGAACTGAAGCCAGGAAGCACTTATTTACTCAAAGAATCATGGGAATCTGGAACAAACCAGTAAGACATGTAGTTAAAGAAGAATCCTTGACAACCTTTAAGAAGTATCTGGATAAGATATTGGGAGAGCTGAGCAATTAGCTAAATAAACGAGTTTGATGGACTGAAAGGTCTTGCATCATTTGTCAAATTTTTTTATGTCCTTAAGAAAAATGGAAAGCTAGTATGTGTGGTGGAATTAAGATAGAAAGTTTGGCATACTGTATGTGTTGGTTTCCTTTATAGCCAGGAAGTCATTAACATGGAAAAAGTCCTGTGTCCATGATATGACACCTCCCACTGATATGTCTTTAAAATAGGCTCCTAGACTAACAACATGCAGTTGGAATATATGAGAGGGTGAAGGAACAACTTTTGAGTGTTTAAGAAAGCGGCTGCCAACAGTATGCTAGAACTTCTATTAAACAGGGTGTTTCTCACCTGGGACCCGAACTGAACATTTTGTGATAAGTGTCTAACTGCAGTATTTCCAGTCCTGCTTTGTTAAACATTCATATGATTTAAAGATTTTTCTCTGATATCATCCCAGTTTGATAACTGCATATTCACATTTTTTTTTCACTCCTCTTGTTGATACAATATAAAATGAAGAGTTTTTCTACAAGTTTCCCAGTAACACTTGCAAGGTTAATAAAGTAGCCTGTGTGGATGATTCTTCTAATTAGATAATACTCTACTGTTGTTTTATTTATCTCAGTACAGTTCCTCAAATTTTCTTACTGATTTCTTCTCTAATTTTCTTTCTTTCTTATCACTCCCGCCTTTCCCCTAAACTCCTCATTCTTCAGTCTTTGACCAGAGCTGTACTCAGCATTGTCATTACAGTGCTTTCAAGTTTGGGAAACTCCTCTTTTCATTACTACCCATGTCTGATTAATGCACATCAGCATGCCAGTGTTCCTAAATTCTTGTAATGTCATACGAACAAGAGAAATGGAAAGAAGGTTAAGTAGTACATCAGGCAAGATGATTTCAATTTTCTGTTAAATAATATGGAGTTCTGTATTTTAATAAATTTATGATGGCAGCAGAGAAGGGGGGTATTACAGATATGCAAGTAAGAATTTTACTGTACAGGATTCCCCTGCTTTGTAAACAACTGTTTTATGAAAATTTACATAAAGACCCGAATCTAGACTGCTCAGGTTTGGGTAATAAGAAATTTTGAGTGGGTACATTTTCACACAATTGACTATACAACAACACAGTAGCAGCTTGTGATCAGAGAGTGGGGCACATGAACATATTTGTTTTTAATGTTTTGTTTTAAAAAATTTTAACGTTATGCTCTCAGTCATCTCTCCAATCAGGAAAGAATGGAGTAACCCAGAGAAGTCAAAGAATTTTTTTTTTCACATGGTTCCCCCTGAACTGCATGAACCACTGTTAAGTACAATTGATGGTTATAGCAGTGCACACATGGAATGTGTCTACCAAGCTTTTGTTGCAACTATGCCTGCACCCCACCCTTGTTCCCACTCAATGACTGATGTCCCAGCATAACATTGGCTGATTATATTATCAGAACTGTAACCCTACTTTTTTCCTTGTATTTTATTTCTGCTCATTTCTTTGCTGCATTTAAATGGAATTGACTAGATGGGTGCTTTTGGAATCCTATTTCTTTTTCCAGTGTGACTTCCCAATTAGTATATCTTGTCTTGATGAACACCACATCTCTGTCAGTTGCGCCAGCAAACAATTTCCGACAGGGGAAACAAAAGCATGCATTTAGTGTGACTGAATATTCCAACCACGTCCGTGAATGGTACCAGCTCGGATGAAAAGCATGAGACATTTGGCTAAACATTCTTTTAAAAAAGACTTTTAGTATTGGATTGGATGGTTTGCTATTATTCACTTAGATCATTTTAAGCCACAAGAACTACACTACCACCTGCATTGTATTGGTGTGAAATGGGCAGGGAAGGTGTAACATTACTGCTTGAACTGTCCACTTGATCTGAAGGCATCAGTCCCAGAGCCTGGATATTAGAGCTAACAGCAGCAGTGCCCGAACTGCTGGTAATGAGGTTTGATATGGGAAACAAAAATCGCTGTATGGTTTTTATGGCTTCTTTAAGGGATGCCCAGCACGGACTCTAACCAGGTAAAGTTGTTTAACCTGAGTGCTAATACTAACTATTGTAAATGTGTAATTTTAAATATTTAAATGTCAAACAGTGTCCTATAGAGCTAGCAAGCTAACAATAACTTTTAAATTTAAAGAAAATAGTCTTGTTCAACCCAACACTAAAATGAACTATAGCAACAATAACAGAAATTTTAACAAAAACAATCTTTCTAAAGAATGCACAAATATTCTCCTCCAAATATTAGGCTCCCACAAATGCTCCACAAAATGATGTTGGAGGGTCAAGGAAGCACCATTATTTATTCTGTTCATTCAGCAAATCAGAAATTAGGAAATTGTGACAAGACCAGAGAAAATAAATGTGATTGGCATTTTCAAACGGCACAAAATATAGTTGACCAATTGAGTGGGTAGAGGATAAATTTGGGTGGGCATTGTCCAACCATATTCCTTTCTAGATCCGACTGTGTTTTTACATATATTAAGAAAGTCTTCGAGCCTTTGATGATTTTCATGCCTGCATGACTACAGTTAACACATAATCATCTTTGCAGTCATTTCATGCATACCTTGCTGCAGCTTCAGTAATGAAGCAGTGCTAGATTTTGGTGACGTTTGTAGTGACTTTGCTGGGTGGCAGCAGTATGTAAATAAGAATAGAATATAACAGAAGAATCTGGGTTTTAATAACAGACAAAAATTGATGCCGGGAAATGAATACTCTAATTAAGCCCAGGATGTGAAACCAAAATCGCAAATAAAAGAACAAAATACATAAGTACATAACCAATTTCAAAGAGCAAAGAACAAAAATGTAAGATGAAAGTTGTAGTCAATTAACTAAAGAAATGGTTGCCAAAAACTCTCTCTCTCTCTCTATTATATATATATATATATATATAACAATAATGGAATTGCTAGTGTGTTCTTTGCTGTATCCACAACCTTGGATAAATCAGAAAGTACAGTGTGCTGACCTCTATACCCTTCACCTGGTGATGTCATTCTCATGCTGGGAGCGAAAGCTTGTTGAACAGTGTGTACTGATAGAAAGATAGTTAAAAATGCCCCAAAATGACTGAAAGCTCATTTCTTTGAATGTGAAACTTGATGAAGCACACATGTACAACTTTATTAAAAAAGTGTTGTCTCCACAATACCGGATGCCTACAGGAGCCTCTTGAACCTGCCACCGTCGATAGTCATGACCGCAATGAGCTTGGCAGATGATGACACTCACACAAAATCTAGGGGTAAGTGTAAAGCGTGCAGGTCTTTTATTAAAAACAGTTGAACAAACTGTGTCCCAAAAATTGTGCGGTGCAAAAATTCATAAATAAATATATAATCCAATTAAAAGAAAGTGTCTATTTGGAGGTTAAAATTAGTCAAGCAATCAGTTAAAACAGGGTTAAAACATAGGCAGGAAATGATCTTTAAAAGCATGAGCCCTGGTGCACTCCTCTAAAAGCGGATATCTTCTTGTTTTAACCCAGAGCGGGCCCTTGCAAACAAGGAGGCACCTAACTAACAGTTCAGCCCACCTTCATCGCTGCTCCTAGGTTCGGGGCCCTGTTGCCATCTCTGGCTCCTGACAGGGCACCAACCCCGAACCTCCAACTCCTGCTACCAGGCTTGTGCCCCTGTGGTCCATGGCACCACCCGCAGAACACCTCTAAAGAGCCTCTCACTCCCCTGAAGTCGTGCTGCATCTCTCCAGCGTGTCATTACAACTAAGCAGCACTTCGGCCACTCTAGCTCCCACTCAGCTGAAGTGGCTATCAGCTCCCAAGTGCCATTCACATGCTCAAAGGGGACTTCCTCCTGGCTGTCTGCCTTCTCCGTATTTCTTGCGCACACTTGCACCAGATCTCACCCTCACACCTGTCTTCTCTCTCTCTCTTAACCTCCTTTTGTTTCCATTTCTCTCCATCCCCCTCTTTCCGATTGGCCTACCCCCCACACCCCCCATTTCTTGTGCCGGATCATTCTTATAAGGCTCCATGGGTGTACCGTCTCAGTTGTGCACCCCAGGAAGTCGATGAAGCAATTGAGAAAGACCACACCTTCACATGCAGGTGTATTTCACCCCAATTACTTCACCAACTCCCTGCAGCTGCGTAAGCGCACACCCATGGAGAATGAGCCGGCCAATTAATTATTTATTTTTAAGAACATCCCTCTTTTCTGTGCTGCAGCCCTGCTATACCACACATCCATGGCATCCAGCAGGGTTTTACTTCAGGACTACAATACCCAGGTTGCCCTGCTTATATGCACATAGGTAATCCAGTCCCAGGATGCTGTCACCTGGCAGCTTGGGGTAACATGCAGTTCCAATAGCCATTCTCCCTGTCCATTTATTTTACTGAGGTTCCTACCAAACTGGTCAGGAGGCCAGTACAACCAGGGCACGCACTACATATTAAACTAATTCTATCAAAATTGACATTTTCTGGTGTTATATGAACACATTTAGGGATAATTTTTCAGGCTAGGGAACACTTAAAATATTTTATATTTAAATTAATGGTAATTGAGTGAATATAATTACAAAAATGAATGAAAGAGTTTTCAGAAACAAATTAATATCCTAAAGTTGTGGAAGGCTTTACTCTGTACACATGACAATACTACTGTTAATACTAGGAATGTATAGAAATTTCCTGATATTATTTGATAGGAAGCAAAGATAGATTAGCCTTGCCAGTTCCTTCAACCCTACTTTTCAAAGGAATAATAAAAAAAATCAGTAGAAAGGCATCACTTTTGTGTTGATACGTAAAGTTGCAAATACAGTACCATGAAATATACTCACAGAAAATGAATGACACAAATTAGAAAGTCCAAAAAACCATTTTAATAATTAAAATTAGTTGGTAGGCTGATGCAATGCTTTTCTGTATTGACAGAATGGAAAAAAAGACCAGTTCTACAAGGCTAAATTATTATATAATTATTGTTGAAAGAGTAACAATACATAAAATGCGTTGGGACATTAAAAATATAAATAACACAAACATATGAGGCTTTATGGTACTATGCAATATAATGCCCAAATATATTCGTCAAACAAATGTTTCTGTAAGCATGTAGGGCAGGTGTCATTTGTCAAATTTGCTTTTGACAGTTAACAACAAGCAAGTCTCACAGAGGTAGGCCCCTCTGACAAATATTTTCATAGGTTCTTTGGCATTAATTTTGTCATGGGAAATTAATCTTAAAGGATACATCTCTCAGAGTTGGCAGCACCATGGGTCCAAGTGCTAGGCTTATTATTTTTGACAGTTACATACAGCGGACTACAAAGCAGTATTCAAGAAAAAGAAAATCACCATATTACATTAAACTTGGAAAAAGTAAAATGAGAATAATTTGTAATATTAAGAAATTTAGTAGGGGGTGTAATCCTTTCCCAATATTATACATTACCTTTATATATGTAATGTTATATTTATATAATATGTGTAAATGGACTAACATCTCATCCCTTTGTTGCTTTGTGCCTTATCTTTAAGGATATTGTTATAGGCTGTCTTTCCACAAATTGAAAAACAGATTTATGAAATTGGTGACTCAGTTACTTTATTTTGTATAGTGATGGTGCAATATCACATGTCCAGGGTTGTGTGTTTATCTGTGTGGATTTTCTCTGCTTATTCAAATTTCCTCTTATCTCATAAATATATGAATGTTATATAACTCAAAAATCGGCCATATATATGTTTTGCTTGCCATACTAATTGTAAAGGGTCCTTGTTTTTTTTTTTTTTTTTTTAACAGAGTGATACTCTTTTGAGCAGTTATGTTCATTTATCTGTTCAATTTCTAAGATAAAAAAGTTAAGAAGGCAAAGAAAAAAAAATAATAAATGAAGTACAGAATGGGTAATATACAACATCCATATGCTGATGAAATGTCTTATTGTCCAAGCCCTCTAGGCTACCATCTGATGCCTACTTGTGTGCCCAATAATCAGATAATTATTTAATCAACCCTTCTAGGCCTGTTTAGATACTGAATAAGATATATTGATTTAGTTTAATCATGTAAAAGACAAAAGGTAAATGTGAGCATAAAAATGGATGATTCATGTGGTAATATGATCCATCAGAAATGGATGCAGCTAAATTCAGACCCAGACAATTCAAATAGCGTTTTTATACTACAACTTCATTCCTTTTGTGAAATATAGCATATTTTACAGATTTTACTGCAATATGGTTTTGTGGCTTTAACAGTTTTCTGATGAGTATTACACTTTTTTACTATTCTGTAATGAGCACTGAGACAGGAGTGTCCTCACAAAATGAGCAGTTTGGTCATTCATTGAATGAGATTATTTATTGCTTTACTCAATACAGGTGATCGCTTAACCCTCACTCATACATGCTGATGCACAGATGACAACTTCTACGCTCCTTTCCAAGATGCAGTCTCTTCTTAGTCGACTCAGACTCTCACTCAACTTCTCTCTGCGGTTCTCTTTTTTAAATTCCCCAGCACGATTGTCTGACCCCTATAAAAGATCCTTCTATAGGTGTGGAAATGACAAAGTTCTAAGTTCACTTTAAATCATAGATATCTAACTCACTCAATTTTTGCATCAGTGCCAAGTCTACCAACTTCCAGAATATCTAGGTTCTCTCCTATTAAAGTGATAAAGGAGAGAGTGCACAATATCAGTATTGTGCTGTTGATTCAAAGATGCCTAGATATTAAGAAGGATGATGTTTTAAGTAAAAGTAATTAATGCATTTTTGAATGAAAAAAGGTGCAGATTTGTGCAACATAAAACAGTGCTTTCATAGCACCTGTTCTCCAGACCTTTGGAGGTCACAGGCACCTTTGGAAAGGAAGTAACACATGTTACCTGAAATCATTCCAGCCTTCTCCAAATGTACTTGTTTCTCCAGGTTTTTTGGATGACTGGCCTGAGTAGGGAAGAAAATCAATGCTTAAACAAATGTATATTATATAGAACTTTAAAAGAACATTCCAAATAACTCTGTTGAAAGGCGATTCAACAGCACAATTCAAGGGAAGGATACAAGAAATACAAAATACTAGAAAATATTCAAGTCACTGAACATCTTTTGGAGTCCATTTAAATCAGCCACTAAGAAATGGCTGCGGTGGGTTGACACCCTGCCCGGGATTGGTTCCGGTCTTGTGCCCTGCGTTGGCTGGGATTGGCTCCAGCAGACCCCCGTGACCCTGTGTTTGGATTCAGCGGGTTGGGTAATGGATGGATGGATGGATTAAGAAATGGAAAGAATATGTCACAACTTTAAATCTGCCTAGAGCAGGCCGTCCACAAAAACTGAGTGATTATGCAAGAAGAAGATTAGTAACAGAGGCCAACAAGAGGGGTATGATAACTCTGAAGGAGTTACAAACTACAATAGTTAAAATTCTGTGAGAGATTCAACAGGCCAATGTAATAAATATACATTATGTTTGCACTATACTATACTATATGGTTTTTAGTGCGGGTGGGCTTAAAATAAAACATACTGATTCTGTATGAGCTTGATTCTCATTGCACATCCAGCTACATTTTCATCCACTTTAATATTACCTGCTTTATCACTGTCTAGTTTTTGTAATTTCACTTCTTTAAATGGTGTGCTGTGCACAGGTCAAGACTGTGTGATACAAAGGTTGCAACAATCCTCTTTGCACATTATTCTGAATAGTACTGTAAGGCCCCACATGAGTGATTCAGAGCTTTGAAGTGACCTTTTAATAGACCGGTACACTTCTCAATGACTTGTCTTGTGCATTCATGGTCCATGTTGTATCTGTCTTCTGCTAAGGATGAGGGGGTGTATCACAGGTATTAACAAGCAGGATGATAGCATTAAATCCACCACTGATGAACCTGGGTATCCCCTAATATGTGTGATATCAATTGCAGCAATTACATTTGGAAGGCCACAAATTGCATAAAAGCCTTCTTTGACTGTCTTGATTTCTCTGCCTATGGGCCATGTTACATAATGTGGTGCAGTGGCTACTACAGCATTGCACAGAGAGGTCACTGATCAGCTTATGAAGGAGTGTTCAGTTCTTGTGTGTCTTCTAGAGTATTATGAAACAAACCACTAGAAAGCCATCTCAGGGGAACCAGGACTTGCAATTGGGGCATCAGGAACAACACTACCATACTGTTTGCCTTTGTTTGTAGGGTCAGAATGTATCAAAAACATGAACAATTTTAAGCAATTGTTTTGCTGTTTCTTACCCACTTAATTGTCAAATATATTTTTAATCATTTTTTGTCTTTCATTTTATTCTGTGGTGTAGCTTTGTCCACAGCACATAAAGTTGCAAAATCTTAAAACTATTAAAGACATCTGTATTGCAAGCCCAGTTACCATTCAGAGATATTTTAAAAAGATTTAAAGATACCCTGACATATCACACATAATTAAGATATATGGAAATCAAGGTAAAATACCATCAAAACACTTACAAAAATCTTAAAATCTTTGCAAGACATATCTAAATGATAACATAGCTTAGCAGATCTTTATTCCAGTTTGGTATTAAAAGGTATGTTGCCATCTTTAGCCATTTAAACATACCTTTAAATGATTTACAGATGTCTTTAAATCACTACTACACATTTAACGATAGCTTTAAAATGATTTAAAGATGTCTGTAAACCACTTCCTTTTTATTTAAAGACAATTATGGAAATGCTCGAGCATTAATCTAATTATCTATACAAACTATTATTCAAATAATACAAAAAATATTTAGATCCTATTATATACTGGTTCATTGTGCATATGAGGTAGTACATGTATGATCATTCTTAAAATAAGTAGAAAGTGTAAATGTTCAAAATAACACTTTCTGTGCACACACATTATAAATGGCATCCTACTTTAGAGTTGGGGTTAAGGTAAATGTGCGTTTAAAAAGGCAAAGGACTTAGTTTCTTCATACAGAAAAGACAATTCCACATACACTGTGTGGCCATGCCATCTGCAGACTATCACTTTTATTTGTTTTTTTTAACGGTCATGTAGTGTGTTGATGCAGCATAAACATTCACCTTCTGGATTTCCAATTTTTCTCACCAAATAAGAGGCACAATTTTAAACTTCTTCCAAACACACACACTGCCACTAAAATACTATATTTTCTATAACAGAGATGCTGTCTGATGTCCCAAATGTGACACGAGAATTTGGTAAAAATGTGTAATATGTGCTGCAAAGCAACAAATGGGGATGAAAGCTGAAACCTTAATACAGTTGCGGTTTGGTTTTATTCATTTAGTGTAATGTTTTACTCAGGTGGGCACTAAGTGGTTTTGGCTTATTTAATAATAATAAAAATAATAAAATTTATTTAGCTTAAGATAGGACTCTTGACCAATGAATGAGAGGGGGGTGGTGGGTCTTCATCTTCTTCAGTTTCAAGGAACAACCCTGTGTGAAAAAGCTTCCTATTTTGATTTTCCGGAGCTATTCTATTCTATAAATAAATATTATATATATATATATATATATATATATATATATATATATTGCGGTGGGTTGGCACCCTGCCCAGGATTGGTTCCTGCCTTGTGCCCTGTGTTGGCTGGGATTGGCTCCAGCAGACCCCCGTGACCCTGTGTTCGGATTCAGCGGGTTAGAAAATGGATGGATGGATATATAATTTATTATATAATATATATATTGTCACACATGTGCGCATGGGAGGCAGCTAAAGGGCTTGAGTAAGGGACAGTTCCGAGTCATAATGGGATGTGGCAGAGACTCTTTTTCTCCCTTTCCTGTAGACCATTCATGGGAGATTCCATCTGGCCTTCTTGACGTCACTTCCGGGACCGAGCCTATGGAAGGAGACCTTGCCGGCACCGGCCCCTGTGATGTCACGTCCAGGCTCGAACCAATGGCTGAAGACCTTCATGAGCCCGACCCCAATGATCTCACTTCCTGTCTTCCCCTTTAAAAGCCTCCATCTTTTCCCTATTCCCTCAGTTCTGTTTTGGACTCGGTTTTGTGCACATCAGTGCTGTATATATTACGACTTTGCAGCCGGGATACCAATTATATGGGTGGCTGCCCCAAAACTTTCTATGTCTTGGAGTCAAGTTTGTGACTATATATATATATAGAGTAATCCCTTCTCGATCGCGGGGGTTGCGTTCCAGACCCCCCCGTGAAAGGTGAAAATCCGCGAAGTAGAAACCATATGTTTATATGGTTATTTTTATATTGTCATGCTTGGGTCACAGATTTGCACAGAAACACAGGAGGTTGTAGAGAGACAGGAACGTTATTCAAACACTGCAAACAAACATTTGTCTCTTTTTCAAAAGTTTAAACTGTGCTCCATGACAAGACAGAGATGACAGTTCCATCTCACAATTAAAAGAATGCAAACATATCTTCCTCTTCAAAGGAATGCGCGTCAGGAGCAGAGACTGTCAGAAAGAGAGAGGAAAGCAAACAAATCAATAGGACTGTTTGGCTTTTAAGTATGCGAAGCACCGCGGCACAAAGCTGTTGAAAGCGGCAGCTCACACTACCTCCGTCAGGAGCAGAGAAAGAGAGAGAGAGACAGAGAAAAACAAACAATCAAAAATCAATACGTGCCCTTCGAGCTTTTAAGTATGCGAAGCACCGTGCAGCATGACGCTTCACGAAGCAGCTGCACAGAAGGTAGCAACATGAAGATAATCTTTCAGCATTTTTAGACGAGCGTCCCTATCGTCTAGGTGTGCGAACAGCCCCCCTGCTCAATCCCCCTACGTCAGGATCAGAGAAAGTCAGCGCAAGAGAGAGAGAGAGAGAGAAAAGTAAGTTGGGTAGCTTCTCAGTCATCTGCCAATAGCGTCCCTTGTATGAAATCAACTGGGCAAACCAACTGAGGAAGCATGTACCAGAAATTAAAAGACCCATTGTCCGCAGAAATCCGCGAACCAGCAAAAAATCTGCGATATATATTTAAATATGCTTACATATAAAATCCGCGATTGAGTGAAGCCGCGAAAGGCGAAGCGCGATATAGCGAGGGATTACTGTATATATATATTTTAGCAAACAATACATGCATTTTGCACATTTTGAGCATACAATTGTATAAATTGATGCATGAATTATGTCATGCACGTAACGTGAGATTTTTTCACTGATGTTTGTGATATGTTTGCTGTTGTCAAGCATTGGTCTCAACTGGGACCTGTTCTATCGGAAAACTTTGTAATGTCCTTATCCACGAAAAAATGTTCTTGTCAACCACTATGAACTACATGGTGTAACTAACATATAAAACATATTTTTGGGTGGAGTATTTCGCTAAGCCTACTAACAAAACTTTAAAAATTAGTTTTTTTTTTGTTTCTTTTTTTCATTCAGGGTTTAAAACACATTTTCTTGATCCCCATGCATGCCTCTGATTATCTCCTTTTATTATTTACTGTTTGGGGAGTTGCTTATTACAACACCTTCCACAAATGTGCTTCTACTTATACAAGAAAATTCTCTGTGGCATTCATAAGATTAAGTAAAATGTAAGCATCATAAGTAGTTCTTGCTCTACGTGATCATTAAAAGGACAAATGAAATTGAAAGTAGCAGCATGGAGGTGGTAATGCCACATAATGTACAGTTTTGTTTGTTCCAACTTCATGATAATTTCATATGATCTGCTACAATAAATACAGATCATCCTTAATTCCATGCATAGAGCAGTTCATTAACCTAAATGACAACCAGCAAATAGCCTACTATAGTACACAGTCCTTTGTGAATGCAAACTGCTTGAGGTTTAAGAGCAATGAGTGAAACAGTGTAGTAAAATCCAAATATTATTTATATTATTTGAACAGTTGTGTTTGAACAGTTAAATAGATGCTCCTGCATACCCCATTTCTAAATAAAGATGAAAGTTACTTAAATATATTTGTAATTGATTAAACAATAATCAGTAAACCATTTAAATATATCTGTGAATAAAGAGCAAGTAATTTAAAAGTATCTATAAATTATTGGAAAATATCTGTAAATATGCAGCCAGTAATTTAAAGTTACATGCAATTCATTTAATGATATCCAAATCACTTTTTGTTATCTTGAAATAAACAAGTTATTTAAAGATGTGTTTAAATGACCAAGTAATGAAGATGCCTTTTAACGATTTAAAGAAGTCTAACTTAAGACACCTTAAAATTGTTTGAAGATACCTTAAAATGCATTATAGATATCTTATTTAGAGCTTTTCAGATCATTTAGATATATCTTAAACTGTTACCTTCAGATGATGCAGATACTGTATATGTTAATGATTTAAAGACAGCTGCATATATTTCAAGATATATGTAAATGATATAGAGACATCTTTAAATATTTAAAGACATCTTTTAATTATTTAAAGATATGTCTAAATGATAATTTGGCTTGCTGTACATTTCATTAATTAATTGATCTCAGAAATGAAAGAAATATCAAAGATTTTCTACTAAATAATTTTGTACCTACGTAGCTTTAGTGCATATAAATGTTTATGTTACATGTGCAGCAATACTGTAGGTTTCTATTGCATGTAAGGCAAACTCTAGTTCTGCATTATCATTGCACCTATTTATATCAGTCAACAAGTATATCTTTATTTTTCAAATATGACCAAAATTGTGGGAAGTTGTTTATAAATTAAAAAAAAAATTAAGTCAATATGTATTTGATGTAACAACACTAAAGTCACAGGTTCACCTTTTTATCTTCTCTATATTTTAACATACTAAGTCTAGCATGAAATGTGCTTCTGCATACCTACCAAAAATATATTTAGCCAGGTGGCAAGCCACATATACAGTATACACAGCTTCATTCAAATCATGGCCACAGGCAAAATGACGGCCAATTAAAGCATTAATGAGAGGTCAAAACAAAGAATTATTTAATTGACCAAGGTCAAGAGTGTACAGTGGATGTTTTGAGATCACAAAGCAAGCATTTCAGGAATGTGGACAGCAGTATGGGCGCAAGCATTGTCATGCAGTAACAGTTAAACTCATGGCAGTTATTGCTGTGGAATTCCTGGTCTAAATTGTAGTGTTTCATAAAGCATAGATAAGGAACAACGCTAATGCAATAAACCTGCAAGCAACCATGACAGGGCTTTCATCGTTTTCCCCTACAACTGCATCTGTTGTGCTTACCCATATAAATTGATTTGTAAAATATGGGAATGATCTTTTGATATAAATATTGTAATGCAATCCTCCAGATTTTGTTGGTTTATTTGGGCTTCGCTGGAATTTCTGTTTAGCTTATATTAAAACATGTCCTGCAGTACATAATAATCCAACCATTTCTGGGTGAGGTACAGTTATTTCAATAAACTGTTTAATTTTGTATTACCTTTGGAATGCTAAACATAAACTATAATCAATTGAACTTTTACTAACAAGCATATTTATGTGCACAACTTCACCACAATATGTTAATCCCCAGACATCTAGCGTGCATAATTATGAAAAGGCTCTGAACAACAATAGTTAGGAGAGCAAGTCTGGCTAAGAGAAGCCAGTATGGATGAGATCATTGTCAGGCAATAATTTTTCACCTCATGACATTTTTTGCTTAGAATTTTTTGTCTTAATCTTTAAAGCGGTTATAATGTACTATTGATTCATTAAAGATATTCTGAAAAATAGTTTTGCTAATACCATGAAGTTTGATATGTGTGTGACATTTTTTATATCTACCAACATTTCTGAAGGAGCTTAATCAGTTTTTATCACAAAGAGGCATAATAAAGTAAATAATATTTCAAGTGTTGCACTACATTATAAAACTAGTAAAGATTTAAGATATGATCAAACACATAACTTGTTATAATAGAAATAGAAGATGTGGAAAGCATATATAGACAGCTAGCTTTTATTATATTATATGCTATCAAGTGTTCTACTTCCTTAGAGCTATGACCCTCTAGGAAGTTTTCTATTTGAGAAAATATCCCACAAATAAAGTGGAAGAATTCTGTCAAATAGATCATTCTACTTGATTATTCAAAATAAAATGTACAGTAACTTAATTGTTTTTTAGAATGTTTCTGTTTTTCAAAGTATGTACTGTAATGTGCTGCAGCATGGTTGCAGTCTTTGCTGCTGCTGGGTCACACATCTAGAGTCCTGAGCTTGAATCCTGACACCGTGCTATCTGTGTCATGTTGTTCACATACTAATCTTGTCTGCTTGTTCTTTCATCCTGCAACTTTCATTTTCCTAAAGATGTGCATGTTAGTTAAATGGATGACCCTAAATTGGCCTAGTAAAGTTAGTTTGCACCTTCACATTCACTTATCAATAACATTTATTTATAGGCTATTAAAATAATGCAAAGCATTTTTTTTTGTCTTCATGTTTGTATGGTATCTATATTTTCTATTTCAGCCTATGGACTCAAATGAAGTATACATCTTTAAGTTGTTTGTAAATATGAAGTATTGATAACTACAGCTGTGGCATCCGATTAATAAAGATATATTGAAATATTTGGCTTGCAGAGGTCATTCATTTTTTTAGTTTTCTGCTTTAGGATAGATTGAAGAATCTCTGCTTGTTTGGTGAAATGTCTTATAAATCTTTTTGCTTTTTATATATGGGAAATGATTCTGCTTTATCTCATACAGTACAGTATTTACTTATGGAATAATTGGTTATGGCGGCACGGTGGCGCAGTGGGTAGTGCTGCTGCCTCGCAGTTGGGAGACCTGTGGACCTGGGTTCAATTCCCGGGTCCTCCCTGCGTGGAGTTTGCATGTTCTCCCCGTGTCTGCGTGGGTTTCCTCCGGGCACTCCGGTTTCCTCCCACATTCTAAAGACATGCAGGTTAGGTGGATTGGCGATTCTAAATTGTCCCTAGTGTGTGCTTGGTGTGTGGGTGTGTTTGTGTGTGTCCTGCGGTGGGTTGGCACCCTGCCCAGGATTGGTTCCTGCCTTGTGCCCTGTGTTGGCTGGGATTGGCTCCAGCAGACCCCCGTGACCCTGTGTTCGGATTCAGCAGGTTGGAAACTGGATGGATGGAATAATTGGTTATACAATAGCACATTACTACATACTAGGGTGTTGTACTGTGTTAACCATTATGAATGTATAAAGTCAAGATTGCCTGAAAAAGGGGCCTGAGTTGCCTCGAAAGCTTGCATATTGTAATCTTTTTAGTTAGCCAATAAAAGGTGTCATTTTGCTTGACTTCTCACTACACGTTACTATATATAAATTGATCTCAAATAACAAGATTCCCCATCATATTTTCAAGTGACAATATTGAAGTTATGCCTATTTTTATAGCAGTTTCCTCGACTTTTATATAACGACTTAAACATTAAAGTGTTTCACAGTTTGTAAGAAATAAATTTGACTTTGCTTGGAAGTTTGATTGCCAACATGTTTTAACTTGTTTATGCACTTAATATATTGATGAGGATCACATTCTAGTTTACTTCAATCATTTGCAGTAGCAAAGGCAAGAATGTATTTCAATTAATAAATGACAGTCTGTGATATAACATGAAGCTTTAGTAATACATGAGTAACCTACATTGCTTAGAATATAGAAAAGTAAGCATTTCAAGAACTTTTTGCATGTTGTTGCAAAGTAAAATTTTCTAAAGCGAACCTTTTATATGACTGTAGAGTTAAGCAAGTAACATAATCATTTATTAACATTTAAAATTTGATTTTAGACCTTTGGTTTTTTACACATAAAATATGCTTTTGTTAATGTTACTATTTTATTTCCAGGCATAGCGCCCTGAGGACTGCTTGCCAATGGTGTATTACATTCAGCAAGAACAGAGATTTGAATCCAACAGCTTATTAACTGAAAATCACATAAAGTAAGGTGGCTACTTAAGAATGAACTTTGTGAGTGCATTTCTTAAGTTATATTGCACATGTACACTTAAAGTGCTCTATTCTAAGCAGTATCTTATATAAGCAGCAATTTATGTTCTTTACAGTGTAATTGATGTTTTCATTCATTTTCTAATCCTGTGTATTCTTATACAAGGTTATAGGCAGTTAAAACCTTTTCTAGCAGCTCAGTGGCACAAGGAAGGATTCAGCTCTAAACAGAACTATTTTCCACTGTATTGCACTTTCACCCACAAAACCACTCTCCTTCACACATGACAAATACAGGGGAGCAAAAGCAGAATCTGCAGACAATGATTATTACGGAATAAACCCAGAACCATGAAAACGAAAGAGAGTTACTCTATCTGCTGTGCCACCATGCCACCCTAATTTGGTTGAACCATTTCCCCAAAAGATGTTGAAAATTAGTAATCTTTACTCACCCCATATACATTTTTGTGAGATGTCTTCAGCTTTCAGATCATCATATACCCATATAGTATAATAAACAACTTATTTCATCATACAGAGACAACAGGTTTCTTAATTGAAAATAATGAATCTCAGCGGTTAAACACCAACTTTACAATGCATGCATATATAACATACAAGCTACTTTTTTGTGGGTTTACCAAAACGCCTCCTAATCGGCCACTTTACAAGGGAGTTTAACGCACTACTTTGTTAACTCCTTCTTTAAAGTCACCTGAAAAAAAGCATTGGAGGTCTCTTGAAAAATGATTGATAATGATTTCATTATATTATGACATTTTTGGTCCTTTGGTGGGATGGATGAAGTAAAATTGAGAAAAGCTGTATAAAGCAAACATGAAATAATTTAAAAATTAAGTTTATAAAAACATATTTCCAGTACATTATGCCATTTTATATCTTATGAGAAAAATCTGAAAACATAACTTTATACTGCTTTAGTCTTTTATAGTTTAGTCCCCAATATAAAAATGTAATAGTTACTTTTTTATTTCACCCATAAAAGAAGTAGAATGTTAGTTAAAAAGACCTCTTGCAATCAAATGATAAAGATATTTCACTCAGGGAAAAGATGCAAGAGCATTTACTTATGATAACATTTTTAAATTATTTTAATTTTTGTACATGGCATCATGAAATTGAGTTTGCAGTCTAATAATGGCGGAACATTAGAAAAGAAAAAGGAAAAATCCATACAAATGTAAAAAAAAAAAAAAAAAAAAAAAAAAAGGCTTCATGACTACATCTGGGCTAAAAATGTAAAGAGTACAACATTTAACTGGTTGACCTCTCTAAAAATATGGACAAGAATTTGTATTGTATAGACAAGCACACACTGCTGAACCATACACACAACAGAATCCATCCATTATCCAACCTGCTATATCCTAATTACAGGGTCACTGGGTCCTGCTGGAGCCAATCCCAGCCAACACAGGGTGCAAGGCAGGAAACAAACCCTGGGCATGGCGCCACCCCACCGCAGGGAGCACACACACACACACCAAGCACACACTATGGACAAGTTAGAATTGTCAATGCACCTAACCTGCATGTCTTTGGACTGTAGGAGGAAACCAGAGTACCCGGGGAGAACATGTAAACTTCATGCAGGGAGGACCCAGGAAGCGAACCCGTGTCTCCTAACTGTTAGGCAGCAGTGCTACCCACCGCGCCACCAACACAACAGAATCACCAATGTTAAATTAACACTAAAACTGTATACAGTGTGAGACATGCCCGAACACCACCAGACTGACACCACATCTTTATAAAAAAAGCACACATTTATTTTCAATTCTTGCACAACACACTGTGCCCCCAGCACCAATCACCCCTACTCCGGGCTTCTTTCTCACTGTCCGTGGGCCGCCTTTCCTCTCTCCACGGGAGCCTCGTCCTGCTCCCACTCCCGACTCTAGCTCCCCGATTGTAGGAAGGCAGCCCCTTTTATTCTCACCTGGATGTGCTCCAGGTGCTTGACGATGTTCTTCCGGCAGCACTTCCTGGTGTGGCGGAAGTGCTGCTCTTGCACCCAGAAGCACTCCAGGCGTCCCTGGAAGGCTCTTCTTCCATCTTCCCGGGTTTGGCGGAAGTGAATGCCTCCCGGGCTCAGGGCGCTCCCTGGCGGTGGCCACGGGCCCCAACAGGCTTGAGCCTCCTTGCTCCTCTCCCAATCCAGGGCGGTTGCCCCCTTGTGGCCCGGAGGACGAATACGCCACCTCCGGGTCCTTCCAGGTGTCCCGGCTGGGTCTGTCCCCCAACCTTCTGTGACAACAGAAACACCCATTCAGTTATTTCAATATGTATACTTTCCCAGGTTATTTAAATACTAAAAGAGTTAGTTACGCACAGTTGATTTTGCTGTGCACAGAAAGAAGGGCATTTCTCATTTCAAAATGATCTTTGTTACAATCAGCCAGGTAAATAGTAAAGCAATGATGAGACCATTTTTCAGCTTCAGTGATGACAGCATTACCGTAAAATGAAATGTTCAAGCCTTTTTATTAAAGAAAAAAAGATATGATTACTTGTCCATCATATTTTATTATTTTTATTTCATTCTATAGTCAATTACAGTGGTTTTAGATAGATAGATAATAATAATAATAATAATAAATACATTTTATTTATATAGCACCTTTCCCATGCTCAAGGCACTTGCAGAATATAATAAAGAACGGCAGTGTATACAGTATAAAGCATTGTACAAACCAGATAAATAAATAAAGAAGATTAAGACAGTGAATTCTGGAAAAAAAAACAGACAACAACAAATAAAAGACAAATAAGAAATTAAAATAAGACAACCTTAGTTAACATAAAAAGGAGTAAGGTCCGATGGCCAGGGTGGACAGAAAAAACAAAAAAAAACTCCAGAAGGCTGGAGAAAAAAAAAAATAAATAAATAAAATCTGTAGGGGTTCCAGGCCACGAGACCGCCCAGTCCCCTTTCGGCATTCTACCTAACATAAATGAAATAGTCCTCTTTGTAGTTAGGGTTCTCACGGAGTCACTTGAGACAACATAATTGATGGTCTAGCACAGTGGTCCCCAACCTTTTTGACAGCAAGGACCACTTTATTAGATGCAAATTTTTCCACGGACCAGTTGGGGGGGTTGGTTGGGGGGGGGGGGGCAGTTTTATACACAATTTACATAACATTTCTATTATTATTAAAGTTATTAAGCAGTTCGCATACGTTTGCAATCTGAGATTTTTCTTCTTTTTTTGCATATAACAAAGACATATGCTTTACATTTGCCATTCCAACAGATTGCACATCACAAACATTAACACTGCTATCTTTTTTTCGTGTCTGACGTTTCTATAGGAGGGTGACAATGAGTTAAATTCCAATGGATGTTTTTCAAATGTTGACAAGTAATAAGCAAAAGGAATCACTGAAAACCACAGACAACAAAAGCAGCAAAAAAAAAAAAAAAAACAGTACGAGGAAAGTTCGAAGAAAGAGATTTTTTTACAATGTTTCTGTTTGGGGATCGTTGTGCAAACGTGCACAACTGAGCATGCGACCACAGATCTAACTGCTCTGTGGATGATTCGTTCAAGCATTTCAAAGTCACTTCGTGTAATGAAACCATCTGTTGAATGTACTTCGTAGTAACGTGATTTCTATAGACTCATGTCATATGGGGAAACTGTCGGGACCATAAAAATACTTTGTTGTAATAGTCTCTCACCTCGGTCTCTCTCCTCTCTCTGCACCGCTGCAAAGCCCCGCCCGCCAAGCGTTCTGAAAAGTCTGAGTGAGTCGCCGTTGCCGGCAGTTCTCTCGCGGCCCGGCTGTCAGAGGGCTGCGGACCGGTAGTGGGCCGCGGACCGGGAGTTGGGGACCCCTGGTCTAGCACACACACACAGGTTACATTAGCATCTTGACAGAGAGTTAAACTGAGAGAAGGGTAGTAAAGTCAAGTAGAGCTAATAGCCTTTCTGAACAGATGAGTTTTGAGTTGTTTTTTAAAAGAATTTGTGGAGTCAGCTGACCTGATTAATTTTGGTAGGTCATTCCAGAGTTTGCCAGAATCAGAGGACCTTAGTGGGCGGGCAGGCACATAGTGATGGAGAAGGTCACTGATGTAGTTTGGCGCGAGGTTATTTAAGGCTTTGTAGGTTATTAGTTGGATTTTATATTCGGTTCTGTAAGACACAGGGAGCCAGTGAAGACGGAGCAGGATGGGTGTGATGTGCTCGCTGCTGCTGGTCCGTGTAAGGACTCTTGCAGCTGAGTTTTGAATAAGCTGGAGCTGTGATATAAGATTAGAAGGGGCACCTGCCAGTAGGAAATTACAATAATCGATGCAGGATGTGATAAAAGCATGGACAAGTTTCTCAGCATTAGAGAAGGACAGGAAGGAGCGAACACGGGATATGTTACGGAGGTGAAAGTAAGAAAGTTTCTTAATGTGATTTATGTGGGCGGAATAAGAGAGTAAGGAATCAAAAATGACACCAAGATTTTTTACAGTAGAGGCAGGTCTGATGAGATCACCGCCAAGATAGACTGGGAAGGAGCTCATTTTATTAAGTTGCATTTTAGTCCCAATTTGCAGGAGTTCAGTTTTATTGCAATTTAATTTTAAAGAGTTCTGCTCCATCCAGGTTTTAATTTCACTAAGGCAGGTTGTGAGCTGAGAAAGCTCTGATGAAGTTCCACTTTTAACATTGAAGTAGAGTTGAGTATCATCCGCATAAAAATGATAACCCAGTCCATAGCTACGGATAATATAGCCAAGGGGAAGCATGTAAATACAGAAAAGCAGAGGACCGAGGACAGAGCCCTGAGGAACTTCTTGTGTGACCGGCGCTGAGCTGGATCTGCTGTTGCCAAGACTAACAAACTCTTGCCTATCAGTCAGATAGGACTTGAACCACTGGAAGGCAGTGCCAGAGATACCCAGCAGTAGGATGTCATGTCTGACCGTGTCAAATGCTGCACTGAGGTCTAACAGAATTAATATGCTGGTTTGTCCAGAGTCTCCTGCCATAAGCAAATCATTGGTTACCCGTAGCAGAGCAGTTTCACAGCTGTGCCGCGCCCTGAAACCAGACTGAAAGGGTTCCATCAAATTATTAGAGGTTAGGTAATTGGTGAGTTGGGAAGCTACAACACGCTCAAGAACTCTAGATAGATACTTTATTACTTTATTAATCCCAAGGGGAAATTCACAATTCATAGCAAGTTCCCTATAATTTTACTAGTGATAAATTACAATAGGTTGACTCCTGTACTCTAGTAATCTGTTTTCAAGTTATAGTGAGAGCACAACTAGTAATAAAAACAACAAAAATACATTAATAAATGACATAATTCTACATTTTGGAAAAAGAAATATTACAGCATAAGTACTTTGACTTAAAAATAATCTAATGTAAATTGAACTGATGAAAATGCTTAAACCAAAGAACAGAAAATACCAGCCAAGACAAGAAAATGAAGACGAGAGAGGGCCTATTCAAAGAATGATGAAGAAAAGTGGGGTAAAGTCTGAACCATGAAGACTAAGAATCGATTTGTCAAAACTCAATACATTAAAGAAAACTTGTGAACTGATGTTTCAAAGCAGAGATCTTGACAACATTAGAATCCCTTCCCTAGAGCTAGAAACTTGCATTGATTATTTTAGTATATTTACAAACTTGAAAGGTGGCATTACCAAAATAATATATTAAATAGTTTCTGTAATTATGACTTCACACACAATACTGACATCTACTCTTGAAAAGCAACAAGCACTGTTGCCATCAACAAAACTACTTGGGAGAGGAAATGAACTAAATGATAACAAATAATAACATAAATAAACTTGTTTTATAACACAGATTTTTTTCTTTAAGACACAAAGTTAAGAATTACCACACATGAGCAGTCAGTTAGTATATTTTCCATACTGTAGCACCATTGTAGGTGGCTGGGGCCTGGATTGTATGCTTTTACGTCCAAAAGATGAAACCAACACAGATACTTCATTTAAAGGGAAATTTAACAACTATATTGTCCTTAAAAGGACAATTCTCAAAAAAAAAACCAAAAAACACTGTTGTCCTAAAAGGGGGGGGTTGGTGGGGGCACGGTGGCAAATATAGCGGGATGGATAATGGATGGATGGATGTTCTAAAAGGACATTAAAAAAGAATGAGGATATTAAGGAGCGAATATAGTCAAAAAACACACATGAAAAAAAGCCAATAATTAAAAATCTAAGCAAAAAAGTTTATAAGCCAGAATTTTAATATTTGTTTTTTATTAAACTAGAATGAATTCTCTCCATACTATGATCAGAAATTGATATTTTTGTGTTACAGGAATACTCCTTTTAACAATGATATTTTTAATCTATTTGTAGTGGTAATCAAAAAAAATGTAATATATCAAGTCTTCATGAATGAAGAAATTCCATATCAAAAATTTATATTGAACAGGACCCAGTGGTGACCAACTGTGAACAATAGCAAATGATGTGAAAAACGTCCATGGAAAAAAAAAAAAAAAAAAAACTTATGTAACTTGTGTTTCATAATCCACATGTCTGTTATCCATTCCTACATTCAGAATGTGTAAAATACATGCATTTTTTCGGTAAAATTTTATTAATAGTTACTTGCAGAAAATTTGTTTCAAACAATACAGTAATCCCTCACCTATCACGGGGGTTACGTTCCAGAGCCCCCCACGATAGGTGAAAATCCGCGAAGTAGCGACCTATATTTATTTTATTATTTATACATATTTTAAGGCTTTATAAACCCTTCCCACACTCTTATAAACCTTTCTCACTCTCTTGTTAACCTTTCCCACACTCTTATAAACACTTCCTATGCTCTTAAACACTTCCTACATTCTTAAACACCGCAGACCAACACTGCACACTGCACGCAGCGATCAGACGTCAATGTGTCTGCACTCGCTTTGTGAAGGGGGGCAGCTGAACTCACGCTGAGCAGAAATGGACTTTGTGCTGCTTCTGCCAAAATGCCTGCTTGTCGCTCTGCGCGTTCGGAAGGAGGAGGAGTGTGTGTGTGTGGGTGTGTGAGGGCTGAACGCACGTTCGCTCAAACCCCCCTCCCCGGAGGCGCAGTACGCTCCTGCCACTTCGCATTGTCAAGGAGGTGGGGAGCTGAATGAACGCTAAGGAGAAGTGGACTTTGTGCTGGCTTTGTGCTGCATGTCGCTCTGCCTCTCAATAA
The DNA here is from genome assembly GCF_900747795.2 of Erpetoichthys calabaricus. Lineage (NCBI taxonomy): Eukaryota > Metazoa > Chordata > Cladistia > Polypteriformes > Polypteridae > Erpetoichthys > Erpetoichthys calabaricus. The sequence continues at coordinate 159,020,816 of NC_041396.2, read as the reverse complement.
TTTAAAAGCCTGTACATCACCAATTTTCCTGTCTCACTGTCTTGTCTTGCGTGAAGTTAAAATGTTTTATAATAGTGAGATGTTACTCATATCCTTAGCCTGACATCCACATATCATATGTGTTAACAAAGTGTGTTTTATAAGTTTACATGTGTTTAAAGCATGTGGGATGGATATTTTAAGGCTTAAACTATAAAAATGTTTATTTATATGGTCTTTCTATATCGCGGATTTTCTCCTGTTGCTGATGGGTCTGGAACATAACTTCCGCGATAGGCGGGCAATCACTTGTATTTAAAAACCCGCGAAGTCGTCAATCCCCGAAAAGTGAACCGCGAAGTAGCGAGGGATTACTGTAAACAGGAATAATGCATCTCCACAATACAGTTTGTGAGCACTGACAAATACTAGATGTGGTGTAGGACAAAGCGGGCATTGCCCATTCTGCTAGGTGTTTAGTGGCACACAAGGCCTGTTAACACAGCAGATTTACCAGGGATGCAGAATTGTAGCTGCACCTGCAATCCTGAAAAAAAAATGCCAAAACTGCAATTCATACTAAAACTTTGATATAGCAAAGGTTTTAATAAGAGTTGAGCTGATGCCTTTGGATGGAGAGGCTTGATCCAATCACTGTTCTCTCTGAAACCAAAAAGCTGATGAGCCTCTCCCTCTTTTGGGACCCAAAAGCAGAGGTCCACTCTGCCAAACCAAGCTCTGTGCCAGTGACTGGGCCCAGTCTGAGAAAACTAAAAAGCAGCAATTACTTCAAGTAGGGAACTTTAGCTACCACACTCTTGTGCCAGACATAGTGATGATTTTCCTTGTGAAGTCGCAGAAGACTCAGCAATGGGGCTTAACAGAGAGCTCAGAAAGGAAGCATCACAGCAAACCACAAATAAAGGACCACGTAACAAAGAGAAAGCGTGCACTCCATTGCAAGAACAGTCCTCCACTTGAAGCCAAAGGAACAACAACAAACAACATTGGACATCATCCTTAAACACTTGATATCGCAAAACTGTTATCTGTACCAAGATAAATTAAAACTCTAAAGACCATGTAAACAGCCAGTCTCTTCTGTGTTACATTTGTCTGTCTTATTTGCTTTGCGTCCTGTCTTCTATGTTGATATTAATGCAGTTATCATATTTCTATAATTCTTGCGTTTATCAGTCAATTGTATTATTAAGCTAATTGAAGCTTAATGGCTGGAGACCTTCACCTACACAGAAAATAATGCAAAAAGTGGGAGCACTATCAAATTATTTAATTAATTACTGAAATTGCCAAAAGCAAAACTGATAATTAATTAACTGAGGACAAGATGACACTTGTGAGTCAAAGAAAAAGCAAAACTTGAAACCAAAAACTAAAATTCTACCACTAGGGACAACTTGAGAAACAGGCTAAATGAAGCTGTACTGAAGTTTTATTATCCATGAGTGCAAACACTGCCATATTTATAGAGTAATATCCATTACATCATCAGCACATTAAATTAGGTCATTTGATCTTCAAAACAGAATTGCATAATTTAAAAAAAAAATGTTAATGAAAATGAACTTTAAATATTCAAAACAAAATGTAAAAAAAAGCCAAAAATTAAAGGTTATATAATCCTACAATATCCTCTTGTTAGGATACCCTAATTTATAATTTTCTTTAACTGATGCAGAATTACAGTTGCTCTCTTGAGTAATATTTCATTGATTCTGAACAGGTCAACAAGTGATTGCTGCACCATTGCTCCATTGCTTTTTGAATAAGATTTATCTAATGTCTACAACAGGTACTTAATCTCTTTCACCAATCTCACCTCACATTCACACTATTGTTTTGAAGTATAAGCTTATTGGTTGAGGAACAAGATACTGAATTGACAAAACTTTTGAATTTTTGAACATTTTCAGATGATATTCTGGGAAGAATCAGAGTAAGTACGGCTTTAATACATAGCCTGCACAAGGCATAAGTGAACTAAGTGGCTACTTAGGGCAACAGAGGCACCACTCCTATCTGCCGAGTCTGTCATGAAAACTGGGAAAATAGGAAGTGATGCACGTTCACAAATGAGGACCAGGCTCTGAAGATGGTGCGCATGCCCAATCCTCGCTTTGCAATCACATTGAATACTCTTCGATCACATTGGGGACCGCCCCCACCACTCATTGATCATGCTGATTATTACAAGGAGGACCATGGGACCTCCAACATTTGTTTGGCTTAATGCTTCAACACATAAAACTGGCACTGCTGCTATAGTGAATACGTTAATGCTGCTCATTATTAGAACACACATTTCAAATGGCATTCACTCATTACCTAGCAACAAAAGCCTATGCAAAGCAATTAATTTTTTACCTTTATATGTAGTAGGTACATGAATCAATATGCCTCCTTCCCTGTAAGTAAGCATGCGAGTACACATTCCTTGGTGAAAAATAAAATAATAATAATATCCCACTGGTATTTCCATTTTCTGAAACTGTATACCATTATAGAAATGAAATGCATGTTGAATGTACAGTATTTTAAAAAATATATTACTATCAATATCAATATTTTACAATATATTTCAAAGATAAAAATATTGCAGTAGCTAGTAGTATACTGAAATATATTGTGAAATATGTACATTATTTACATTTTTGTATTTTGCAATATATTTTTAAACTACAAACATAAATATACTCTCATGTACTTTAGACAATATATTATAAAATAATTTTAAGATACTGTAAATACTATTTATGATATACTGTTCAATATATTTTGAGCATGTTATATTTTAAAATATATTATCTTGACTTTGAAAATATCATCCAGTACTAATGGATCTATAACGTGTTTCTTATATTGAGATCAATCCTAGAGCAAATCGCTCTGTGACAGCACAAATTCTAAACGCAGTATTAACCTCAGATAGGTATGAAATAAAGTTGTAATGTGCAGTGTTCTGTCCTCAGTACAGTATTTGGTGTGAAAATCATAATTAAGAGCAAGCAGCTTAAAATAAATCATATCTATATAGCTTTTTAAACTCTTTTGCATTCTTTCTTTTCTTATGATAAGTTCTCATTTTAATTGTAGCTTGTTGTTTTGCATTTAGCTACTGTACATGAAAATGTATAACTTTTCATTAATATAACTTTTGCTCAAGAACTAGTGGTTTAATATTTCAGACCTGTTTTTGTTAAAAATTGTTAGTGTGATAACAGATTTATTCATTGTCAGAAACTGATATTCAGGATATAATCTTAAAAATATATACTACATATATTTTATGTTACCTTGAAAGATAATGTCCACATGTTTTTCTGATATATTGCAATATATTTCATTTTCATAAGGGTTGTCAAGATCTTGGTAAAAAGAAAGCTGAATCTCGAGATCAATAGTTCTAACCAAACCTTTAGGACCCCAGTCCATTGCACACTATAAACTTTTTCTTATACTGAATAAATTTTGATATGTCAGTTATCAAATACTGATGCCTTTGGAAAACAAGAAGAAACTGTAGTACGTGAAGAATACCCAGACACAGGAAGAATTTGAAAACTTTACATGGGTACTGGCCAAACTCCTGTAGCTGCAAGACAAAGGCACTAACAACTACACCACTGTGTCATCCAAATAAGTTAGTATCTTTGGTTATTTTTATTTAGGATAGAAGTTAAATTTCTGCTGCAGTTAATAAGCATATTTTCTGTTTCAAATGTAAACAATATGTGCCCTATACAAATAAGAATTAAATCATCCATAAAAAATGTATGCATTTTACAAAGAAGACATATTCACATAAAAGGAGAATGTGCTTAAGTTTTACTTAAAATATGTGTTTTAAGGATTATTATAATGAACCACATTTTTTCCTTGCAGAATTACTAAATGATTTACTCCATGAAACACATTGAAAGATTTTTTAAATACTGCCAACAATGTTACAAAAATGAACATCACAACTCAATAAAACTGCAGCACAAAGGTGAGAACCATTAACATAAAAACCGAGAAAGATTTAATAATACTTTTTTGATTTATGAAAGTGTGAAATTTACCTTTGTACTAGTATTGTTTTATTGTTTATGATTAAAAAAACAGTCCTGGTGTGTGCATTTAGTAGTGGTTTAATTTAAACAGTTTGAACTATGGCCTAGTCTTTCGCAAACCTGAAAGCTAACAATCAATTTTTCCTTATCTTTTTCTGCTTTTATTACCTGGGGCAAAGTCTTATGTAAAACACATTTATTTTTAATGGATTTTTTAATGAATTTTTTAGGTAAGCTATTAATAATGCCATTAATTATAGGCAGCTAGCATTAAAGTGCAGGCTGTCCTCTTAATCCTGACCCCCAGCTATTGGCTTGCAGCTAATCCAGGCCGATGCTTTACAGAGAGGTGCAGGCCACAGCCAATAGCTGCTAGAAAGCAGGGCAGGAAGACTAAACTAGAGGATAAGAGAAAAAAGAATTTAGCATGTGGGTTTAGCCAGAGGGTTGAAGTTTAAAGCCAGATGATATGTTGGTGTTTTGGGGATAATCCACGAGATGCAATGCAAGCACTCAGGAGAAGCTTCCCCATGGAAGGGTTTTGCTCTGCCTTCAAGGCCCGGCCTTGGTTTGAAAATCCACACAGGAGCATTGTGTTAACTTACCTGGGGGCTGTTTTGTGCGGCTGCTGCTAGGCTTCAATCTGCTTAAAGGATCTAAATAAAGGCCTACCAGACAAGAAAAGCTTTAAATCCTTAATAGATTTTTCTACACCAGCTTGGAGTGAAAGGGAGAAAGGTGTTAATTACTGCTAGTTTTAATGGTAATTAAATGTTTCAATTAATTAGGTGTTTGTTGCCAAAATGTGGTGTTAATTGGTGAAAAAGAAAGAAACCAATGGTCTCCCAGAAGAGGTGAACATTATACTGTACCCAATTGATGCACAGATGAGTGAATATGGCTCTGTGGTCTCATTCATGAAGAATCCATTTACAATGAAAACAATTACAGTAGCCTGATTGGTGAAATCTGGAGGTTAAACAAGATTGCCTAGTCATTTTCCTCAGCCCAGCTGATAATGTGAAATGGTTGCCCACAGACATAAGCTTCACAAGAATGGGCAGCTTGTATTTTTATAACTGGGCTCTACCTTTGTTAAAATAAAATCATTGCTTTATAAACACTAAAAAGTAATTTAGCATCAAAAGAATCTAGCAGTGCTCTTTCCATGCCTCTTAAAGTGTGAAATTTCTTAGGCTTGATGTAAAATAGTCATTATTTAAAGCACCACACGCAGTACAGATAATAAAAAGGGGCTTGAAGTATAAAATGACAAGAGAAAAATTATATGACAAACAACCCTGAGCTTGTCATCTTGGCTTTAAATTATAGATGTTTCAGCAAACACAGTACATCTGTAATACCTGAGCATGAGCTGAATGATGAATAAACTAAGGATTATAAACAGCAGTGCAGAAATATACCGCACTATAGAATGTTTTAATCTATTACAAGAGATTCAAGTTATGCTTGTCTTTATTTGACACATACAGCTTTGTATTTTATGACAGAGGTATGGGAAGAAAAGCTAAATTAAATATAAGGAAATAGAGTACAAAGGAAAAGGGAATGTGATTAATTGTAAATGGCTTAGAGAAAAGCGCTTTAATTTACAACCCCTATATTGTGCATATATTTGCCTAGTAATATAATTTATCTTTTATTTCTAAAAACAGATTGTGCAATTTGCCACTTTTAAAATTAACTCTGCTTCCTTTTTTCATCTACGTTTTAATATAATTTGCACTCGAAACATCCTTAATGGTAATGCTTTAAATATTAACAACAAATTAGTTAATTTATGGTGCAGATAAAAATAATGGTAGTGTGTTATGAGAAAATAACACTAATTAAAATGATCAGACTCTGGTAAACAAGTGCCAGCATCACTTACATTCTCCCCTAAGAGCTCTGTCTTGTGGCAGATCTCTTCCATGTCGCAAAATATAGGGTTGCCCAGCTTGGAAGGTATAGACACCGCAGCTGAAAGAGACGACAATGGAGGCTGCTCATTTAACAATAAACATAGGATTGCCTGATGTAGGTTTTAGGGGTCAAGCAGAGGGCAACACCACAGAAAGACGAGAGCATAATTTGTGAATGAATTGGGAAGTCCTAGAGGGAGGATCCAGCAATGAGTGTCAGGCACGGCTCCTGTAGCAGACTTTCTGGCCAGGACTCAATAGCTGTATGTCCCCACTCTGACCAAAGCAGTGTGATTTCAGAGCTGTCAGAAGAGATTTTTGTTGTACTTTCACGTGCATTTCAGACCTGCAGTGAAGGTTGGGTACTCCATGAGCCCATAGCACAGCAGAATATTTTTAATAGTTCTTGGGTAAAGTGGAGTTTAAACATGTCACTCTTGTAAAGTGCTTATTGGGATTTAACTGTGTGGCTAGTAGGGTAATATTATACTGGCAGAGAATAATTATCTGGTGTTTGGATCCAGAGGAATAGGAGAAGTAGGTAAGAAGCCATTCAGAGATAATGTCCATCTTGGTCGAAAAAAGCAAAAAGACTTGCCTATTGTCAGCATGCAGAGTCAATCACACTGTTATTATTAGGTGCTTTACAAAGCATATAAGTGCAGAATTCAAATTACAGAAAATACAAGATCACAAACATACAGTAAGAACATAAAGAAATCTGACAAACGAGAGGAGACCATTTAATCCATCAAGCCTGTTTTAAAACTCACATCTAAACTGTCCGATATCTCATCCAGATTCTTCTTAAAGGTTGTCAGGGTTTCTGCTGAAACTGCCTATTACAACATTCTATTCCCTGATTGGTCATCCTTCACGGGGGAAGACCATATTCCAACATACCAGATATAGAGGAGTTGCTTTTCATGACGCTTGTTGTGTTGCTCCCCTGTATGTATCTAAATTGTGTTTTGTACAGTTTGAATGTTGCTTACATGCTCAAAAGGCAAATACTTTAACAGTTGCTGTAGTTTTGTAAGAAATCTGGTGTCCATTGATGTTACTTTCCCAAGGATTTTTCCGCTGATGCCAGCTTCAGTCGTTTTAGTATGGACAGAGTTTGTTTTTAAATTAAATCATACTAGTGTGGATATATCATTGAAGTTAAAATAATATCCTACAGGGAACTTATGTAGAAAGGCATCATTTCTGGGGAGAAGTATTCATTGTGTTTGGTACTTTTAAGAACTCCGTCTGAAATATTTTGAACACCAGGTGCCCTGTAATCCAAAAGAATGTAAATTAATGGGTTGTAGATTATTTCAACATTAAAAGAAAAGTGAAATAGCCAGACTCTATAAGTAGTCCTTAATTGATAGGATGATTTCCTATCTTCTTTGGAAATCAACATAAGCATACTATAACAGATGTGCATATTATATTATACTAGCTGTCCCCCTCAGCTCCGCCTGCGTAGTAGTGAAACAGTACAAACTTGAAAAATCAATAAACAAACAGGTATCGCTAGCTAAGTGGAGGTAAGGTAGGAGGCTGGCGCGTGAGTGAGGAGGACTCCGCCTGGCTCCCCACTCCTGACATCACGCAATCCCCCACCTCGGCCCACAGCCTCTGTCTCAGAATAGCACAAATAAATCGCTCCTGCAAGCGAACTATGATCCCTAGCGCTATGACCAAAGATGCAAAATCAACCGGAATATTCAAGCAAAAAACCTGATCTAAATCTATTAAGTAGTTCTCTCGTGAAACTACAGACAGACAGATGTTGGATTTTACATATATAGAGATATTTAGATTTTAAGAAGGCTTTTGATAAGATACCACATTAAAGATTTGTGGTCAAACTGAAACAAGGCGGGAATTCAAGATGCAGTGTATAGTTGGGTACAAAATTGACTCAAACTAAGCAAGCAAAGGGTTATGGTAAGGGGAACGTTCTCAGAATAAGATGATGCTAAAAGTGGTATCCCTCAGGGTTCAGTGCTGGGACTGCTGATCTTTTTAGCATGCAAAAATGATTTAGGCAACAATATGAACAATAAGCTGGTTAAGTTTGCAAATGATACCAAAACAAGTGGAGGGGCAGATAATGCAATATCAGCTAAACTGTTACAGAGGGACTTGCACAAAATACAGGCTTGAGACAATTTGAGTCAGAAGAAACTGAATATAGGTAAATGCAAGATGTTACACATAGGAAGTAGGAATGTTAAATCTGAATACACAATGGGAGGCCTGATAGATCTAGGAGCCACAGTATATTTGTCACTACCTACACTTGGAGAGTAGGGAGAGGAGATTAAGAAGGTTAATAGGATGTTAAATATCATGATGTATGGGGTACAAATCAAGGGAAGCTAAGCTTACGCTTTATAATGCACTGGTGAGGCCTCTTCTGGAGTGCAGTGCACTGTTTTGGTGTCCATATTAGAAAAAAGACATAGAAGCACTAGTGAAGGTCCAGAGAACAGCAACTAGGCTATTCCAGGACTAAGAGATATCAGCTATGAGGAGAGATTGAAGGAAATTAATCTTTTCAGTTGGATCCAATGGAGATTAAGAGGTGACATGATTGAAGTAATTAAAATTCTAAAAGGAATTACTACAGTTTATCCCAGCTGTTACTATGAAATAAATTCTGCAACAAGAACAAGGGGATATTGTTGGAAACTTGCTATGGGTAGAGACTGCACAAATGTTAGAAATGTTTTCTTCACACATCGAAACAGACACATAGAATACATTACCAAGTAGTATGGAGAAGAGCAGGACTTTAGAGACCTAGACCTTGAAAATTTGACTTGACACCATTTTGGACAATCAAGGTGTACAGGATAATGCTTGTTGGTCTGAAATGCCTGTTCTCATCACAACTGTTCTAATGTTTTTCAGAATTTTATTCAGAAATTTTTCCCACTATCCATTCCTCTTGCCATCAAGTATCTGACCCAGACTCTCTCCCTTACTCCAGTTTCATTGAAGTTTTGGATTGAGGCAGCTTACACTGCCCTACAAGCATCATTACCAACTAACTAAATTATTTTAGTGTGCTTGAGACAAAATGTAGCTTGTAAGGGACCATATCCTCTAGGCAAAGTTGTAGGCCACCTGTCCTAAATGGGCAAAGCAATCCACTCTTTGCATTTAAGATGAACTTTTGCAGTTTTCCACCACATATTACAAAAAAAACCATATTTTTGACAAATTCATAATATGTAAAATAAAACTAGTGATAAACAAGTTGTAGTTATGTGTGATAATGGGTGGATTGAAAGTCTTGCTATGCTTCATTTCACATTATGCAAGAATTTGAATTCCTGTAGTTGATACAGTTATTTTGTAATTAGAAATTATATGGTCATAGTCAATGATTGATGGTACAGCTCCCTCTGGAAACCCAGTCAAAAATTGCTTATATCTGACTAAATATGTTAATCAGAGTAGCAGTGCCACACATCCATAGCAGTGTAATACCAGTCCCCTTTGGCAGATAAATTTTATTTGGATAAGAATGTGAAATTCAAGATCAGCATTTCAGCAGTGTAGAGCCACAGGCAGTTGTCAATTTTAGCAACAGACAGAGTCCTGCAGCTAAATTCCTATGAACAAGCACGAATTATGACAAGGATAGTGTGGATCCTAGGTCCCTTAATAGAAATACACGCAGTCCCAGAGAAACACAGAAGAATAACAGTTAATATTCTCTTAGTGCCCTGTCTTTATGTTGCTCATGATATGTTTGCTTCATTTAAAGAAATGCAGACATTTCACCGAACCTTCTTTTCACTTTCTCTTCAATAATGCTAATTTGCTTCTTTTGCTAAGGTGAGTTTGATAGGTCTCACATCCAGTCAGCAGCTAATTAGCAGAGGAAGGTTTATACATTTTTATAACACAGTACAACAGATTAGAGGGGAATATTTTTATCCCTTAAGTAATGTCATAGCCAACAACTCATAACAAATGTATAAAAAGGTCACGCAGCATTACTGGATTAATTAAACATATTTCAACATATCCTCTTAAACCACAAATTGTCACCCTCACACACATAATGTTTTTAATTTAACTGTTAATATCATCCTTAGAAACAGTCATTTGAGAGTGTCAGTTTAAGGATTTTTTAAATTGTTTTTATTTAAATACTACTTTTTTGAGCATTCTAGCATATATTACGTCTTGCACAGTCATGCAGCAAGCAGTACACTTTCCCAAGAATATCACATTACTTTTATGTGACATAGGCACATTAAGAGCTGGCAGAGGTTAAAGGGATGAACTGGAGGAAAAGAAAAAAAAGGAAAAAGATGTGTCGAAAAGTGAGAAAAAGTTAATTTACTCTTACATAAGCACTTTTAAATAAAGACAAGATGAGAACAATGACACGTACCATGGACAGATAAGCATGAAAAACAAAACAGTGTAAAACCATTCAATATTTTCAGAAACACTCACTCATATATATTATTTATTTACATATTTATTACATATTGATTTTTAATGTATATTAATAGTAAAGAGTAATTCCTTGTCTCACCTACCCCAAATGGGGATTTTTAAAAAAAAAACAAAAAAGCTAATAGAAGTTATTGCCAATTGACGTGAGAGGAGAAGAAAACAAAAAATCTAGTTAACAAAAAAATCTAGTTTTAACTACAGAGAAGCACCTGTTACTCATTTTTCAAGCTACCGAGGAAACATATGCATTATCATTACTCTTACTCTTTCAAGTCTTTTGCGTGTGCATAAAAATATTTTTTTTGCTAATCTTGGAAAGTGTGTAATGGTGAGGATGGCATTTTTCTGTATAATTAGATCTTGGATATGCAAAACAGCATAAATTATTTTTTATTGGTGCATGAAAAGGGAGAAGAAGAGTTAGGTATTTTTTTCATTTTGCTCCTATAGTGTAGGGGCAATTTCTAAATACTACATTTGCCCGACACAGTCCCTTTATCAGAGATGATTCTGAACTGAATCCTGATTAGAACAGAGACAAGGACATTTTCAATAACACATCCAGGGTCAGGTAATTTTATGGTGCCAGCAAAATCATTTGCAATAACCTGCCCTGTAGCATATTGCAGAATGACCAATGATATTTAAAAATGAAAAGCAACATTATTGAAGTCTTCTTGCATATATTCCACACGTATGTTCAAATCATCCATCCATCCATTTCCTCATCCTGCTTGATTCATTTTTTATGATCATAAGGAGCAGGGACCAAGAAGCAGCCTACAGCAGGGCATCAGTCTAGTCTTCACTTCATCAATACTTTTACAAAGAAAACAACTAGGATTTTGATTTACTTTAATTTAATTTATGATATTATGATTAAAATTCTCTAATTAGAAAGTGATATAAATAAACAATTGACATCAATTTTCATGGCCAAGTGATGTGCATACTTGGTATGTGCAATTAAAACATTTAAAGCTTGTGTAAAAAGACCAACATCCCTGAAGTCACCCAGGACTTAATATATTTTTGTCATTTTGTAAAACCACCAATAAAGTCTTATGCATGCTAGTTTGACTTTGGTCTGATTGGTTAAATCCCCTGAGGTTCCTCAGTCAAACGTGATTGAGACAGGAATCACCATGCAAGAGGGTTTGAGACACACAAGGATTCCAAGGAAAGGTGTAGGAAGAATGCAAAGAGTCACCTTCAAACACAGGACATTTTTGCAAGAATACCAATGATGTTTTCACAGTAGGTAATGGAAGCCTGTCTACCATGGGTGGTAGTCAAAAAGCAGACAGGTGGTGAGCAACACACCTGAAAATGACAGAGTCTGAAAAGCAGGCTTTATGGGAATGTGTTTGAAATAGGAAGCACCAGCCAAAGCGTATTGAAACACACAAGGATACCAAGGAAACGAGTAGGACAATTGCTGAGGGTACACATAAAACAAGGCTATCTATCTATCTATCTATCTATCTATCTATCTATCTATCTATCTATCTATCTATCTATCTATCTATCTATCTATCTATCTATCTATCTATCTATCTATCTATCTATCTATCTATCTATCTGTCTGTCTGTCTGTCTGTCTGTCTGTCTGTCTGTCTGTCTGTCTGTCTATCTATCTATCATCTATCTATCTAATATATGATCATCCTCAAAGAGGTTATGGAGTATTTAATGAAAGTTCTAAAATTATGAAGCCAATTTTATTTACTATTGCTACTTTTTATGAACTAAAATAAAAATACACATAGACATACAGCAAATATGCAGTTATGGGTGATCAGAAGTGCTTGATTAAAAAATTTTGGGAGGCATAAAAAGAGTGTAACCATTGAGGGGTGGTCTCATTACATTGTATCTATTCTGTCCCCAATGAAACAATGCCCTAATGCTATGACACTAGCCACCACTCAAACTTGCTTCCAGCATTGAGAAAATGACTGATGAGAGAAAGTGAGAATGCCTGTGGAAGGAGACTTACAAAACCAGTTCATTTTGCCAGATCAGCTACTAAGAGAGCCATTGAAGCTTCCCAATCCACATTCCTCAGTAAAGTACGAAGAGTGGCATTCCTGTCCGCCTCCAAGAGTACTTCAGTAACAATGCATTTAAAACAGTGCTGCTTTTCTTTCTTTATTCTTTTGGAGTAATGATTAGCTTTTGACCTAGGGTGTGCCAACTATTTTTGGAAAATTACAGAACAGTGCAAATTAGTGAAAACATGCAACAACAAAAAATACTCTGTTTTGAAACTCACAAGTCTATTCCTCTTTGGAATGGGAAATTTACCAGAAAATCTTATTAGCACGCTTTTACTGCATATACAGTAAAAAAAATCTGGGTTATAGCCTTGTAGCATTGCACTTACAAATAACATTTGAAAATGGATGGAGCATCAGGGAACATGGAGAATTGGAAATAAATTATTACAATCCAATTTTTGATAAACTCTTGCCTTCTCAGTTTTTGTTTACAATGTTTAACAAACTAAACTGAGATTAGAATTAATTTTATAGTACACAGATACAAAGAATCTGCTTAACAATGCAACATTGTAGTTTTCAGTTGTGGTATTTACTTTTGTTCAATCTGGCCACTGAAGTGCAAATTATAGTTTGAAGAGATTTTTTGGAGGGGCGAAGGTTGCATTGTGAGTTTATGTTGGCAGGAAAGTCATACTGTAATTATATATACGATCAAGTGCACGTTAACTTTAAACCAGTACTTCTGCATTTCAAAGCTTTCAAAGCCTTAATCCAAGTTAAGACCTTCTTTCCTGAAGGCTGTAAAAATACACACACACTCCCACCATTTAGCAGTGCCACTATTAGCCCTCATGAATCAAATCAGGGTGATTATCCTGAAGATATCTCTATAGCCCCTTGCTTATTTTGTACACGTACTCCACAAATTTAATTAATTCATGTTTTGAATTATAAAGAAATGCAAAAAAAATAAAAAATTGACACCTACGTATTCAATCTTTTCATGTTCAATAAACTGCTACTCTAAATGCAGTAAAGACCAATTTATTGCTTTTCAGTATCACATTTCTTAATAGATGCACTGAATAAACTGAAACTTTAATTATTTAAAAATATATATTTTATCTTTAAATAATAATGTGTCACACACCTGCATGATGAGTGTTTTGCAGAAGATGCTGTGACCACAAGGGGAAGCAGGAAGAAGAAAACTGAAACAATCACTAATAGAATCTAGTTTTCCATTCCCAGTATTGAAGACAAAGCTGGTGGTCGACAAACTCCACTCCTTCCAGTCAAATGGAATAAAGCAAACAACGGCAACCTAAAGAAGCCTGTCATTTTATACACCACCGTCCTCAACAAAGGAACGACTCACTACAACCAACATATTCTACTAAAAATGAACAAGCCTAATTATATTTTGATAAACCACTTTTTGCATATGGCTATTAAATGCTTTCACTTTAATATGTCCATATCTTTCTCATTTGCAACCATTCATTTTGAACTTTTCCAAATGACAAGAGACTGTTCAGTTTGTGAGGCTTGATTGAAGTACACTTGACTGACATTCTGCAAAAGATTTTGTGCAACACTTTTTTCCAAAATTGCCTTTATTTGATACTCTACAGTATCGTATTTTGGTGTTTTAGGAAAATATGAAACAGTATATGTTAGCCCTTCTGTTACTTATAATTACTCAAAATTAGCCATAGGTACATTTTCTTTCTGGTGTTTCTGGGCAGGAACTCAACCTTTAAAACCAATATGTAAAGTACTCAAATATAATCTTAAAAATATTTACATTAGCATTTATTTGCTTAGCAAGCGCTTGAATCCAAAGCAACTCAAAAAACACATCAAATATCATTTTGGTGTTCTGTTTTAGAACAAATGTTATAGGACAAGGTTACAGAATTGACCATCACAAGTAAAGAGCTCAGAACAAAATGCAAGCTAATTACATTTCTTAGTTACAAGAACCTATTAAAATTATTATCAATTAGGCAGGTATTCAACAACAGTCTTTAAATAATTCCTTAACACACTGAGTGAGTTAGCATCTTGAATATGAAGGGCAACTCTTTCCACCTGCTCAAAATTACACATTGAAAAGAGTCTAGATTGAGAGTTGGCATCACCAGTTGCAGTTCATTAGCAGACGTGAGTGGGTAGGAAGGAGCATAAGACCTTACACGTGTCTCCATATATAAATATAGGTGCTGACCCATTGACTACTTTGTATATGCACATCAAGGATTTGAACTTAATGCATGTCACTACAGGGATTCAATATAGTGATCTGAAAAAAAGGAGTGATGTGTACCCACCTTGGTTAGGTAGACACCAGAGGAGCCACTACATTTTGAATCATCTGCAGTGGGTTGGTGACACATGTCAATACTCCTGCCAGCAGGAGTGGGAATTATCCACATGTGACAACACCAAATCCTGGACCAGGCGTTGTTTTGCATACACACTCAGCTATGGTTTGATCTACTTGTATACGTGCATAACAGCTACACCAAAACATTTATCAACTTAACTTATTACAATTATTACATTAGATTAGTGCATTGCATGAATTCGTGCCACTGTGCGTGACTGGATGATGTGGTGTACTGGCACTCCATCCATGAGTATTTCGAGTCCTGCATTGTATGTTGCTGGGATAGGCTCTAACTCAGTGGTTCCCACACGGTCCTGGGGGCTCCCTGTTGCTGCAGGTTTTTCTTCCAACCAACTTCCATTTTTCATTGGACTCGTAGCCTAATTAAGTGAGTCATTGTTTCCCAGTTTCTGTCTTTTGGAGTCAATGTAGAAATTACAAACTAAGTTTGGTAGATTTTTATTAAAATGTTATAAGCAGTTATACAGGTAATATGTAGTTTGTTTTTAATCATTAACAGTATTTTCAACCTAATATTCATTCTGCTTTTCCCGGTGTTCTGGTTATTTAAGTAATTATTTACTAATTATTGGGTGTGACACTGAAGTCGTTGCAGCTTTCATCATCTTGGGTGTATGATATGCTTGTTGTTAATTGTCACTATTAGGGTTAAATGAAGGTAGCAAACTATGCAGAAAAAGGGGAAAATAAGAGGAAAACAACAAAATAGAGTTAACTAATTATCTTTAGAAAAAAATAGAAATATTTCTAAATGTCCTATAAATGTTTTTTCTGAATGCAGAATAAGAGCAGAGTAAAAAAGACCAGCTAATTAAATGAGATCAGTTGTTATTGAATATTATCACCGATTGTGAATCTGGTTGGAACAAAAACCTGCAGCCACAGTGGGTCCCCAGGACCGAGTTTGGGAACCACTGCTCTAACTGCTGAACTGGATTAATTAGATCACTGATAAATGCAGGTAAAACCATAGAGGACTCCTCAGAGTAGAGAAAAAACTTCTTGCTTTAGCTGTGCTTGACTGTTTTTGGTGTATTTAATAATATACTGTACTTTAGGTACTTTATCCACTCAGCTAATCTTCCATGTTTAGAAATTACTTATTCCTAAGTATAGACTTATGCTTTTTCCCAAGGAAAATGTTTTCTTGTCACTGTTGATCAATCATCAGATCTGCCCACCATATAAGCCATTTTAGGTTGTAGAATCACCTGAGAGCTGTTCATATTTACATCTGTGGGTGCACAATCAGCAGAAGTGAGTTGGAGTGCTAAAGCACTCTTTATGCTTTGCACATTAGAACACAACTAAAACTTTAACAGCTAAAGCTATAGAGATATTAAAAAGTATTGCTTAACTGTGTGGTGTATCATGTTAGGCTAATGCTTAATTTTCAAAATAAATGATCACATAACCTGCACACATTTTCTATCAACAGTATCTTACAGGTTCTTTGTTTTGTTCAAATTAAATGAACCATTATTAAAATGTTTTAAAAAAATGAAATGCATTTAAAATGTCACTCAACAAGTGTTTGATCTCTAGTTTTTGTATGTCATTTTCCTTTGGTAATGTTCCAGCATCAGATCATCTTATAATTAAACACTATCATAGAGTTTAATCTTTAATGTAGCTGTCCAGCAAGCTGTTAGTGCAGTCAGTTGCTCCAGGCCAACTAAGCTTGGACCCCTTTTAAGGACTCAGAAGGTCTGTCTATTCAAGAACAGTATTTGTTGCTTTTTATGTGTCTTCTCCGTTGCTGTACATCGCATTACTGTTATTAGAAGCCTATAACCATTAAAACTATAAACCTTTGCATTTATCAATTATGGTGTGTATAATGTCTTCATTGTCACGGTTTACCCTGCCTTCCTATGAGATACCAGTCAATATCCGTCAGTCAGTCATTGTCAAACCCGCAATATCCTAACACAGAGTCACGGGGGTCTGCTGGAGCCAATCCCAGCCAGCACAGGACGCAAGGCAGGAACAAATCCCGGGCTGGGTGCTAGCCCAGCCCATGGCACACATGCACCCACACACCAAGCACACACTAGGGACAATTTAGGATCGCCAATGCACCTAACCTGCATGTCTTTGGACTGTGGGAGGAAACCGGAGCACCCAGAGGAAACCCACGCAGACACAGGGAGAACATGCAAACTCCACACAGGAAGGACCCCGGGAAGCGAACCCAGGTCTCCTTACTGCAAGGCAACAGTGCTACCTCTGCACCACCATGCTGCCCACCAGTTAATGGCATTGAGAAAATCATAGGTGAAAAGACAAGGATCCGCACATGTCTCAAAAACATGTGAAATTAAGACAATTGACAAACAATTGACTAGCCCAAATATCCCATCCAGATAATTTTCTCAAGATTTGGCGCTTAACTGCAGGACTTGATAGTTTTTTCTTGAATATTTTAAACCTTTGGGTAAAAAAGTTCTTTCTGGCATCAGTCTGAAATACACTTGTCTTTAATTTTAACCAGTGCCTTTGAATACATAATTCCATATTTTCAGGAGAGGAAGAGAAGTATCTTCAGCACAAGCAAGTGTCAGAAGGAAATTTCAGAAGAATTTAACCTTATTCTCACTGGGATAAGTAAAACTGAATCTCAAATGATTATCTTTTTTCTGACCAGGAAAGGAGAAAAACTCCATCAAATTTGACCAAAGACACATCACCAAGTCTATGAAAGGATTCCTACCCTCATAACTAAGGAACAGGTGTTTGTTCAGCAAAAGACTGAGAATGAAGGATAAGACTTAAAGAGTCCTATTCTGCTCACTGTCCAAACGTTTGACGGTGAGTTCACCTACTGAAGAACTTTGATTAATACTTTTTCTTTAGAAAAATCCTTAATTAAAAACATTGACTACACTGGGATTGAATCAATAATAATAAGAAGACATCCTCCATGCTCAAAAATCTTTAAGGAGGTCAAAAGTAAATAAAATTTCAGTTTATTATCAAAATAAACTCAAGGGAAGCACAAATACAGGAAGCACCCAAAGTGTGAAACCAATTAGAAACAAAGCCCTACTCACATCTGGAGTCTGTGTTTCCTGTCCACACCTACCTGTCTGTCTATCATTCTCTTGTCCCAGGCCTTTTTGTCCCACTAGATGAGCTTTCACTGATATTGTTCTCCCAAATATAGACTCAAAGTGCTTCAGCTCCTCAGAAAACTTTAACATTTCTGCTGAATGACTTTGACCAAGTCCCAGAATTGTTTCTGGCTTTATAAGCTGCCCTTGTTTAATTGTGCTGTTGCCAGAGTAGAACTTCCTTGAGTAGATCTTGGTGTCCCTACTCAACTAAGCCATCACTTGCCTTTAAATGATTGGTTTATTGATCACAGGTGGAAATTTTGTTCCACAGCTTATATAGAAAATCCCTTTACCACCAACTGGTGTCCATGTGGTCTTTTTACGTCTTGCTTTGACTCTCACTTTTTGTTCTCCCTATGAAAATTGGGAGGAGTGGTGGCTCTGAGGTAGGGATCTGTGCTGGTTATTGGTTGCCGGTTGAAATCCCATAAGCGCCAAAACTGACTCTACTTCATTGGGCCCTTGAGCAAGGCCCTTAACCTGCAATTGCTTCATCCTGGGTATGACATTAATCTTCATCCAGCCCTGCATGTAGGCCCTCCAACATGCAGGGAAAAACCTGGGGGTTGGTGGCGGAATTGGCTCTCCAGCCACCATAAAATCACCTCACACTGGTTCCATTCCACCTTAACTAGTGTGGTGCTGATGTGTCACCCATTGCATGGCTGCACTCAGTTCCTAATCTGGGATCCTGAGTTGGTTTATTATGTGGTGGGTGTAGCAATGTGCTGTATCAGCGCGTGCGCCTAACCTCTCTTCTATGAAAATCTAATCAGAATCTCCTGGATCAGACTGCCATTCCTCCTCCTGGAACACCTGGGACCTAACAGGGCATGCTACCCTATAGCAAACCTTGTATTCTTGCACTGGCATCTGCAGAACTACTTCCATTGCAAGTATGGCTGCTTCTGTCTGCTTTGGAGGTCATGTACCCTTCCTCCTGTCAACCTCCTCACAGTCAGACACCCCCTTACAACATATACTTAAAGGTATCTATCCCATCTTATATGTTAATATCTTTGCAGCAGCACAAGAATGCCCTTTGACTTCTTAGTATTTGTTTACCAGTTATGTTATTTTGTTTTTTTCCAACAGGAAATGTTCCCACTATGCTAATATTTTCTAGTTACAGACCAAAATATGTACATAATATAAATGATTAACCAGTACATTTTTAAAAACTGCCTGCCTGCAAACTTAATAGGGCCCAGCCCAGCTACACTGTACAGTACACATCCCAATTCAATTAATGCTGCTTTGAGAACTCGTTTTTTTTTATTTGTTCATCTTGTGAAAGTTGTTCTGTAGACACTTGTTCTGTTGTCAATTTTGATCTTAAGCTATTCCTTTTAAAGCACGTTTACTGAATAGATTTTGGCAAGATCAATCTTCTACTCTTCATTTTAAAAAATAACATACTTTCAAATGTCATACAATCAGTGGTCCAGCATGAGGGCTCCTCTTTTAGCTGCACATTGTATTGTTTTAACAATTATTTAATACATTGAAGGATCAAGCAAAATGTGTATGCTGAAGACTTCAGTCTTGTGTGCACAAGAAAAAAAAACTTCAGAAGTTGCCAAATATTTTGAAATAGACAGAAAGCAAATACTGGAGGGCATGAATCAATATAAATAAAATTTTCCTAAGACCTTTGCTAAACATGCCATAGACTGTAGAGTAGTAGATGAAAGATTCTGTTTTTGAAATCATTTGAATTGGTTTCTAATATAAAAAGTGAAACAGCTCTGCTGTTTAAGAGATAAAAATAACTGGAAGAAATATTAAGAATTTTTGAAGCTAGGCTTACTATAACTGTTTTAAAAATGAATACAGCATTTCAGTACAAATAAAGAGTAATGTAAGTCAGTAATAATAACTGGCGTGAACAGAAGACACAATTACGCAATTTAAAAAGCTTATTACTTTAATGCTTGCACACAGATGTTGACCTATGCATTGTCACTCACTAATGATAAAGTCAGTAGTGCTATGACCTGCACAAAATTGCCTACATACAGTAACAAATTTATATAACCAGAAGGTGGGAGAAAGGAATTACAGGATAACAGGCAGGCAAGGGTCAAAAACAATTGAGACCAAAAGAACAGTATGTCTAAAACAGAATCACTGACTAAACAAATAGATGCAAACATCATAGCACTAAATTGGAATTGCCTGTTTACTTCCTCTGTACTAAAGGATATAGAAAACAATGAAGGGAGTTGAATACATGGCTGTCTATGATACTGTGTCACCAACTTTTAAAGAGGGTTGTATAATGATGCTAAATGTCATAACACCAGTGATCACATGGTAGCAAAGAAAATCGTCAGCATAAATAATATGGCTGTAGCCATGTCAAACAGACACAAAATAATTGCGCAATTAAACATCTAAAATTCAGAGGATATGAAGATGACATTGTAATAATAGTAAAAACAATTACAGAAATGTCAGAAATCAACTACTGTATATAATCACGTATAAGTCGGGTCTTGAAACCCGAAAAATCAATCATAAAATCAGACCCCGATTTATACGCCCATTCAAAAATGCGACACATTTTTTTTTTTTTCTTCTTGCCTACTCCAATCTCGCACCAGTTTCTCAGACACATCTAATTTTGTTGCAGCAGTGCAGTTACCAATTTCTTTCGCTACTTCAACGACGTTTAATTTAAAACCAGCTTCATATTTTCTTCTGATTGAACGCTCCATCGTAGATAAGGGATGCTCTTATGATAAAAGTGTATGAGGGTGTGAAATACAAAAAACACAAATCAGTGCAAACGTTGCTTCGAAATAGTTTGGGTATTACCGTGTGGTCACGTAGGCACAATAGAGAAAGAGAGAGAGAGAGAGAGGTTAGGAGTATGCGCTGATGCATCACATTGCTGCACCCACATAGAAAGAAAAGCACTGTGCTACGTGGTTACACTCTCAGGTGGGCATTAGCATATCATAATCTCTTGGACCAATAGCGTGAGTTTTCCACATTCGACTTATACGACCGACATTATAAAATATCAGAAATTATATGGTAAACTCAAGTCCCAACTTATCCGCGGGAGAACTTATCCGCAAGTATATACGGTAGTCATACTTAAAATGAACAAAAATGAACATAAATCAAAATTACATACCATGCTTTAGTTTGATACAGTATAACAGACAGAATATGCCATATAACACATTTTTTCTCTTCTTATAAGAAAAGGGGCATTTATTAAAATATTATAAGGGAGAGAAGTAGTTTTTTAACACTTAATTACACTGAAGGTTTAGTGGTACAATTGCAGCATTTAATGTATATTTATGGAAACTGTAACTCTTAAGCAACAGATTAATCCACTTTACACGTGCCCTACTGCTGCTCCAACTATATCTCTCTTGGAATCACTATCTGAATTTTACTCTTTAGTAGTGAAGTGAATATGTTGTGTTTGCTGGTAACCTTGTTCTTCAAATATTTCCTGGAAATTCACCAACACCTCATGATGATTTGCAAGGCCAGTGCGATATCACAGAGCTTTGGTAGTGATATGCACAACTTTCACGCATGCTTATTATAAGTGTACTCCACCTCACATTTGATGTAGCTGCTTCGCACGAGCATGATGTCACTATCCTATTGATGGATTTTCACCTGCATGAGTGTTAAAAAAAGGGTACATGCAGCTGCCAAAATGACAAAAAACTACCCTGGGTCATCAACAGCATCATTTATTGGACTGGTCCACAGCGCCATTAGATGGGTTTTTAGCTGTCATTGGACTGGAAATACATGTTGGACTTGCAGTCTGGAAGAACCCTTTAGTGGTGCAGCCAATCAGTGCCACGAAGACTGGAGCTCTATGTGTGCAATGATATCTATTTTTTTTATTTATTTATTTCTAGCTTCTGGCAAGTTATTATATTTTGTTTGTGGCTATCTTTCCATCTGTGTTTTTTATTGCTTCAGGCATGGAGGTACACTGGTAAGCACTGCTGTGTCACAGTCAGATCACATTTTTGGGCACAATAATCTATTCAGCATAGCTTTCAGACACTATCCTTGCCCTCAGGGACACTTAATAAAAGACCATTCACTATTGTAATGCACTTAAAACTAGTTCAGTTCATCCTTCCCTTCAACTTTAATGCATTTTGCAGAGTTTTGTGATCTCACCAAACTCAAGGTGAAGGAAATTCCATGCTTGTATATAATTACTTTTTAGTTTATGACTGACCATACTTGTGTTCTGCATACTGCATTCAAAAATGACCCATTCATACAGTATACTATATTGCAATTAGTTAGTGTTACAACAGAATGACATTCCATGTCACAAGAGAACTAGTGCGGTTGTCACAACATAGACACATAAACACATTTTCAACACAACAAAATAGTTTAAAAAATTCTGATATGGATCTATGCAATATGTAATATAAAAAGAAGTTAACATAATTAGGCGTTAAGAAAATTATCAAATGTGTACATAAGCTAGTGACGATAGCTTTATAAAAACAAACCATTATACATTTTTTCCAAAAAAACTGAGACCTCAGAAAAGGTCTTGTTTAGCTCAAGTAAAAAATGTGGAATGGGAACTGAATCCATTAACAGCATTCACGCAACTATCAAAAAGAAAAAAGAAACTGTGCACAGTCATAAAAAAATCTGAAAGAAATCAAGTGTGAAAAGCCTGAAGTATAAATGCTAAAATTACTCCATAGTTGTACATTCACATAACAACAGCTTTCAGCAGACTGTTACATGCAATGTCTCCAAACAAAAAGCTCTCTTATTAAACTACAAAACCAAAAAAAAATCAGTTTTCAAAATGAAACAAAGGGAAACTTGCTTTGAAAGTAACATAAAGAAGATAATATATTTCTTGTTCTTTTCAGAATAAAATAAAGAACAATAATGACAGAGTTTAGATGGTCTATGAATTTACAAATAAGATGGTACGATGTGCGAGGCACCATTTTCAACTTCAAATAGTAAACTAGTCTGCAACTGTTATGAATAATAAATCATTTTTAAACTATTTTTTGTATTAACATACATATAATTGGTAAATAAGTTATCCTCTTCTGATAGTATTTTTTCACACATACACACACACGCACCTATGTACACACACAAACACACACACACATTTATTTAAATACCGACTGGGTTTATAAGTAAATGTGTAAAGATTTCTCAAGCATAAAAACCCCTCTGGATGGTAGTCTTTCAGAAAGAACTTTATTAACACTAGAATCCCTGAAGCCTACGAAAAAACTTGTAATCCTGGGCCACCTTAAATTCCTTTGCACCTTTGTCAATCAGCACAAGCAGCAAGAGCAGCCTGCTATCCCATCCCAGCACCCTCAAACTCCCAGCCCACCCAGCTCCCTACTGTCAGCATGGCACTGCCAGATCTAAACACTAGCATGGAGAATTGCTCGTGTACTAAAGTGACTTTAGCTGCAGTTCCATTTTACTTATGGTGCCAAGCAAAATTGTGTTGTGGTATAGCAGTCTATTAGCCAGCGAAAGCGCTATGAAGAAACTGTCTTTTGTTACGGTTCTGCCTTTGTCCAGTCTGATAGCGGTCACGGGGCATCGTATCTTTGATTGCCGGTACAACAAATAGTTCTGAGTAGGCATCAGCCACAGCAGCAACTGTGGTCATTGCTGCTCTTGTGAAAAGAATGGAGATAAATGCCATCAACTCAGAGAGGGAAAGGCAAGTTCATTCAGGAATTGGTCCCCTGAGGCAGAGCAGGCTCTGAGAGACTGCTTTGGAACTACAGACTGGGATATCCTGGAGGGATCATATAGTGAGAACATTGAGGAGGTTGTTGACTGCACTACTGACTACATCAACTTCTGTATGGAAATTCTAGTTCCAGTCAGAACAGTATGTTGCTATGCTAACAACAAGCCATGGATTACAAGTGACATCAAGGGCCTTTTGAACCAGAAGAAAAGGGCTTTTAAAGGCAGTGATCAGTATGAGTTCAAGCGCGTGCAGAAGGAACTCCGAGTCCAGCTCAGGGCGGCGAAGGAGCAGTACAGGAGAAAGCTGGAGCAGAAGTTGCAGAATAACAGCGTGAAGGAAGTGTGGGATGGGATGAAGGTCATCACTGGCTGCAGCTCGAAGTGGGGTGCGACCATCGAGAGAGACGTGGAGAGAGCAAACCAGATGAACAACTTCTTTAACAGGTTTGACCACCCTAACCCACTCTCACCTTGGAGTACTGCACCCTCCACTCATCCTTCTGCTGACAGCAGCATAGCAGAGAGTTTCCCCCCACCCATAATTACAGCAGCCCAGGTAAGCAGAGAGCCGAGGAGACTTCGTGCCAGCAAAGCAGTGGGTCCAGATGGAGTATCGCCATGACTGCTGAAGGCCTGTGCGTTGGAGCTTGGAAGTCCTCTACAATGCATCTTCAACCTGAGCCTAGAACAGGGGAGAGTCCCGAGGCTTTGGAAAACATCTTGCATCACCCCAGTCCCAAAGGTATCACGTCCTAGTGAGCTGAATGACTTCCGGCTGTGTCGCTCTGACATCACGTGATGAAGACCATGGAGCGGCTGCTGCTTCACTACCTGAGGCCACAGGTTCGCCACGCCCTCGACCCTCTGCAGATCACATACCAGGAGAAGGTGGGAGAGGAGGATGCAATCATCTACATGCTACACCGATCCCTCTCCCACTTGGACAGAGGCAGTGGTGCTGTAAGAATTATGTTTCTGGACTTCTCTAGTGCCTTCAACACCATCCAACCTCTGCTCCTTAGGGACAAGCTGACAGAGATGGGAGTAGATTCATACCTGGTGGCATGGATCGTGGACTATCTTACAGACAGACCTCAGTATGTGCGTCTCGGGAACTGCACGTCTGACATTGTGGTCAGCAACACAGGAGTGCCGCAGGGGACTGTACTTTCTCCGGTCCTGTTCAGCCTATATACATCAGACTTCCAATACAACTCGGAGTCCTGCCACATGCAAAAGTTTGCTGATGACACTGCTATCGTGGACTGCATCAGGAGTGGGCAGGAGGAGGAGTATAGGAACCTAATCAAGGACTTTGTTAAATGGTGCGACTCAAACCACCTACACCTGAACACCAGCAAAACCAAGGAGCTGGTGGTGGATTTTAGGAGACCCAGGCCCCTCCTGGACCCCGTGATCATCAGAGGCGACTGTGTTCAGAGTGGTCCAGACCTATAAATACCTGGGAGTGCAGCTGGATGATAAATTGGACTGGACTGCCAATATTGATGCTCTGTGCAAGAGAGGACAGAGCCGACTATACTTTCTTAGAAGGCTGGCGTCCTTCAACATCTGCAATAACATGCTGCAGATGTTCTATCAGAAGGTTGTGGCAAGTGCCCTCTTCTATGCAGTGGTGTGCTGAGGAGGCAGCATAAAGAAGAAGGACGCCTCATGCCTGGACAAACTGGTGAGGAAGGCAGGCTCTATTGTTGGCATGGAGCTGGACAGTGTGGCATCTGTGGCAGAGCAACGGGCACTGAGCAGGCTCCTGTCAATCATGGAGAATCCACTGCATCCACTAAACAGTGTCATCTCCAGACAGAGGAGCAGCTTCAGTGACAGACTGCTGTCAATGTCCTGTTCCACTGACAGATTGAGGAGATCGTTCCTCCCCCACACTATGCAACTCTTCAGTTCCACCCAGGGGGGTAAACGTTAACATTATACAAAGTTATTGTCTGTTTAACCTGCATTTTTTTTTTTCACTCTTTAATTTAATATTGTTTCTTTATCAGTATGCTGCTGCTGGAGTATGTGAATTTACCCTTGGGATTAATAAAGTATCTATCTATCTATCTATCTATCTATCTATCTATCTATCTATCTATCTATCTATCTATCTATCTATCTATCTATCTATCTATCTATCTATCTATCTATCTATCTATCTATCTATCTAAGTTTGTTGTACCACGTGACATCACTGACAGAATAAAACTGAATAATAAAACAAAGGGTTAACTTTTACAAGTAGCCAAAATTTACACTGGGTGTTACAAACTCAAATCAAACGTATGTTTTTATTATATTATAGTAATAAAAATAATAGCAGGTCACCACTCAAAATGCGGAGCACCCGGACTTGAATCCAGAACCTTTTGGTTATAAGGAAGCAATTCTTACCTCTGCACCATCCAAGAATTCATATCAACTTTCTGTCGATTGATATTTGAGCTTGGATTTTAACTCATTGACGGCAACATATACATTGAATGATTCTTTTTCTTTGGTTATAGTCTTGAATGAAAGTGCCCATGTTTATTTGATATTTGGACTAAAGTCTTCACACATTATACACTTCACGTCATTATTAGTAAAACATGGAAAAAGTTTCTGTTTTGGTTATGTGTTCAGCATTTCTTGCCTCACATTTCACGTCATCCTACACGTACACAGATCTTTGTAGTCACAGAACACGCATGAAATGCATGTGTTCCAAATAATGATATATTATTTACTCTATACAACTCCAGGCACCTCACACCATGATAAAGAGACTTGAGCGGGGAGAAGTTTGCGACTGACGGATGTGGATGGGATGTGGGATGGGATAGCAGGCTGCTTGCTGCTTGTGTTGATCGACAAATTTGCAAAACAAAAGATGCTGATGAGGAGAAGCGCAAAGGAATTTAAGGTGGCCCGGGGTTACAAGTTTTTTCGTGGGCTAGGGATTCTAGTGTTAAGCATTTTGGAAATCCAATTGGTGGACACAGAGTTTAGTTCAGTAGTCCTATGATGTTTCTTTTAAGAGCGTTTCTGACATTCTCTTCAGTTTCCTTAAAGCTAAAGATATAAAAATAATGTAGCTAAGCTTATATAGCTAAATTTTATCTTAATCTGAAATGTGCAGCAGAAATACCCACTCTGTCTCCAGAGTATCAATCATAAAACAATCAAGAAACAAGTAGAATCTGTAACATTAAAAAGTCTAATTGCAAATCTTATTTTATTTTTCCACTAAAATATTATCTACAGCAGGTGTTCTAACTAAACATACAACAAGCACTGAAGATACTTCTATTGGGATTGCTACAACTTTTAAAATTTACTCAGAGCCTAAGCTTAGATCTTGTTAAATTTTAAAGCTCTATCAGTCTGTATTTTTTACAGATTGACTCCAATGTAAAGAGGGTAATTTAAAGAATTATAAAAAAAACTGGTCATTTAGTAATATATATATAGAAATAATCTTTAATTTGTGTATGACAAGCATAACTACAATTAATTAAGTTGTTATTCTCACTATTAGCTCATCTTCAATATACTATAATTTTGGTATAACTCTATAACCACATATCCGGTGCCAGTGCCGGTGCTAGGTTATTTTGCACCCTAAGACAAGCTTATTAGTGCACCAATCAACTATTTGGTAGCTAACCCATGCGTTTGGGTCTCCCGATTAGGATCTGCACCCAGCACATATCTCTTTTTTTTTTAAATCCTGTTGTACTTACCTATTTGAACTTATCACTAGATAGAAATGACAGCATGCATTGAAATCTCAAGATGCTGGTAACACAATAATACAACAGTGAAGGCTGACCTTTGAGCTAGATTGCCACCTATGCTGTAGAATGATGTGGCTGGTTTTTTAAGAGCTTTCTTTTGGTCTCAGCTTTTAAATCCAGGCTGAAGACTCAGTGCTTTAGTCTAGCATACCCTGATCAGAGCTGCTGATTATTTGTACATATTCTGGCACTTGGTCTACCTGCTGTACTTACATAGTTGTGTGAACAACAATATTTATTTATATAGCACAGTTTCATACAAACAATAGAGCTCAAAATTGCTTTACATTTACATCTTTACAAAGGGAAAGATGCAAGAAAAAATCACCAGATTCTGTTGTCTTATTAGACTATTCAGCATAGATGTACTCTAGGATGAAAAGTATGGTTGGCCACTTGGCCTGCTTCTCCAGAAATGACTGAGTCCAGCTTTGTCTTTTGAATTCACATTATAACTGATCGTGAGCCCACTGAGGTTTATTTTCTCCAGGTATTCTGCTGACTTGAGTTTGTGTTTTCCTCCATTGTCAATTGAATATGTCTGAACGATAATATTAATAGACATATGTTGTTAGGGTCCTTTCATATCATTCAGTTTGAAATTGCTTTGTTTTATTGTGTTTTAACTAATATGTATCTTTATGTGTGTGCATTATGTAACTAATAATTTGTAAAAGTTGTTACTGTGTTTTGCTTGTGAACTTGTTACAGTGCTCTGGGCCTATACTCATTGGAGAGTGCTGTACAAAAATAAAAAGAATTGAATCAAGTTTGTCTTACAGTATTCTTTGGAAAAGAACGCAAAAATTCATATCACTGAATTACTTTATATTTATATGTATGTATGGTGACTATATTTTGATTTTCAAAAAAGAGAAAATATGTCATTGAGCCATGTGATAATTGAAATTTGACATAAGCCTCCAAATCATTTTTCTAATGACAAATGTTAATCTGTTAAAACATGTTTTTTGTTAACTTTTAGTAAACTCTTAAAACATTTCCATGGTTGATGTTTCTCTTCCATACTAATAAAAAAAAAGAAAAACTTAAATTATAACTATTTTAATTCTATACTGTTTTGAACAGAACCTTTACATACATTGGTTGCAAAAGGTATCATTTATACTGAGGCATTTTAAAACATAATAGAAAAATTCTGAATCCGGGATGTTCAAAAGAAATGTAATAATTCACTTCATGAGATACTGAATATATTGTAGTGACCTCACCGTAATAGGCTCAAAAAGGAAGACACAGCAGGAGAAAGAAGTAATTGTAGAACAGTTTACTCTTAACAGTGAAAGAAGAATATACAAATGTAAAACAAAAATGAAAGAAATTGAACTAGAACTATTTACAGTTATCTATAAATCTCTCATTGTTATACTCCAGTTCCCTACATAGAATCCTACATGCGCTCGTGCCTCATCCTTATATACTACATATACTCTGTGTCCCCTTAACTGTCCAGAAACTCCTGCCTCCATTTCCAGCTCCTTCGTTCAAGGCAACACCCCTTTTCTTCCCCAATGGCAGTCAGCCCTCCCCACTAGACTCAACAGACTCTCAGTCTCCTGGTTTCATCCCAGCCGGGATGCTACTATATACGAGGTGTGATCAAAAAATACAGTGAATGTTTTAAAATAGAAACGTTTATTGGAGTAAAACATTTACAACTACTATTCACCTTCAAAATACTCTCCTCCACTTCGAATGCACTTATCCCAATGCTCCTGCCACTTTGCGAAGCAGTTCTGGAAGTTTTATTTTGAGAGTGTCTTTAGTTGGGCTGTCATGGCTGCCTGGGTGTCCTCAATGGATTGAAATTGTTTGCCTTTCATGGTCATTTTCAATTTAAGGAACAGCCAGAAGTCACACGGTGCCAGATCCAGCTGAATAAGGTGGACAGAAATTGTCGTACTAGAAGGGGTGTGTGACAAGGAGTGTTGTCATGATGAAGAATGAAACCGTTTCAACAGTTTCCTCGGTTATTGATGTTGAAGGACGTCCTAATCTTTTCTCGTCTTCAACCAAGTCAGAGCCATTATGAAATCGATCAAACCACTTGTAAACCGTCTTAAATTGTTGGTGCAGTGTCACCATAAACAGATTTTAACATCTGATGGGTTTCCTCAGCTTTCTGCAATTTGAAACAAAATTTCATGTTAATGTGTTGCTCGATATCCATTATTAATGACAAACTTGAAAAACACACTTGAATTCAACAGTGGCTCACAAACGACTGACAGTATCAAACAAGTTGAAACTTCTCACAAACTTGTCACAAACTAGGCTCTAGGATGGACATGTCAGAACCTGCATTGAATTGTTTTGTGTTGCTCTTGGATGGTGCTCTGCATCAACATTAATTGTACTTTTTGATCACACCTCGTATATATATATATTGTAGCAGATAAGCCCTTTGTCCACCTCTTGAACCCTCAGGTACCACTCTGATGACCAAGTGAAAGTATAAATATTCTTTATTTTATAATTATACGGTGCACAAAGCACTCTCCACACCACACTCATAAACCACTATTCTCTCTCTATAACAAACCAATCCTCTTCGCCCAGACACTTTGCCACCCTACCTCCCAGCTCAGCTCAGTGTCTGGGCTTTCCCATAGTCCTTTTATATCCCCTGACCCGGAAATGGTTCCTGGCAAAACCCACAAGTCCGTTTCCTTCCGGGTCAGGGTAAACAGTCCTTTTCTTCATCCCGGGAGCACGTCATTCCTTCCGGTCACGTGATGCTGACGCACTCCCGGGTTATAGGGCACACAAGAGCCCACTAGCCCCCCTACAGCGATTCCTGGTGGCCCCCAAGGTATCCAGCAGGGCTGTGTATATAAACTACAAAGTCCATGAGGCCCTGCTGGAACTCGGGGCACCATCATGCTGTCCGGAGGGCTCCTCCTAGTGGCCTGGGGGTGGTGACCGGAGTCTGTAGCCGGTCGTCCATCACAATATATATATATATATATATATATATATATACACAGTACTATAGATATATACAAATACAGTATATGTTTGCATGTATTTATAAATTCTTTAAGAAATGTAGAAAATCTTTTAACTCAATAAATCTGTTATCCAGTTCATGGTTGCAGGGAGCTATTGACTGTTCAGGAAGAATTTCAAGATGCAAAAACAAACAATAGATAACAGCCTATGGAAGCAAGAGAAAGTAATAAATACTTAATTTGAAAACATACACACTTTGTTATATACAGAAGCAAAAGTTTAGGGTTAGAGTTAATATTAGAAGCAGATAACCATGTCAAATTTAATTGTTGTTGTCAGTCTTACGCAGATAAATTACCAAGGATGAGCTACTATTGGGGCGGCATGGTGGCGCAGTGGGTAGCGCTGCTGCCTCGCAGTTAGGAGACCCGGGTTTGCTTCTCGGGTCCTCCCTGCGTGGAGTTTGCATATTCTCCCTGTGTCTGCGTGGGTTTCCTCCGGGCATTCCGGTTTCCTCCCACAGTCCAAAGACATGCAAGTTAGGTGCATTGGTGATCCTAAATTGTCCCTAGTGTGTGCTTGGTGTGTGTGTGTGTGTGTGGGTGTGTGTGCCCTGCGGTGGGCTGGTACCCTGCCCAGGGTTTGTTTCCTGTCTTGCGCCCTGTGTTGGCTGGGATTGGCTCCAGCGGACCCCCGTGACCCTGTACTTAGGATATAGTGGGTTGGATAATGGATGGATGGATGGAGCTACTATGGTGGCTGTTCTTGAGAAGGTTAACAAATTGCCACGGTGTAAAATTAAATCATACAAAGATACAGGTATAGAAATGCATAATCTCCATGTGTTTTATTGTCTATTCATATAATTGCTCTTCATTGTCAACAATTTATATGCAAGTTGAACAAATTCATACCCTTTTTAAAAGTTTTATACAGAAGTTGTAGATCTACCAAGAAAGAAGTTAAATCCAACAGATTCCACGTAGATTTTCAGATGGCAAACTCCCTCTCTTATTTGCTTAAAAATGAATACTTGCTTTGTTTATTTTTGTCTTTTTTGTTGTAGGTTTTTTTTTTCATTTACTTTCATTGTAATACATTTGACGTAAATGGTTGTGTCTGACATATTATTATTATATATTCTGTTGAATGCCACTGTAATGTTCTGGTTTTGGAAAACAAAACTTAAAAAAAATTAATACTTGCAATTTATATGTAGTGTTCTCAAGAACAAAGATGAATCATATTACTAAAGTTTTGATTTATTTCACATCTTGCTTTATATAACATGTTGAGTGTAAAGATAAACAAATATTTATAGAAACAAAGCACTCTTCTAATCAATAAAAACTGCACCCCTTCTGTCATGCAATTTGCTTCCATTTCTTGAATATACATCTTATGCTGCTCCCTCTTTCATTACCAAACTTTAAGAACTAAGAACACACATAAAAGCCACTTAAATCAGATATATATAATAGGAATCTGCAACTTTTCATTTTCTGAGCTATATGCCATAAAATTTACATAACTTTGTGAAAAAAAAACTTCCAGGTGCTATTTGCCATTTATAAAACATTTATCTTTATATAACGCCCAGCTGAATTAGTTCACCTTTTAGTCATATTTAAATTTTAGACTTTTAGAAGCAGAATTTGGCCTTTTAAACAAGGGCATGAAGTTAGTGCCACCACTTTAAACTAAATTTAAAATTCTCTGTATAAAATATAAAAAACTATATGAGTGAAAGTACAGGTAAAATGTGATAAATACATTTGTCAGGAGTCATTTTCGGCTATATTCAAAAGTTAAATAAAACTGTATTTTAAATAAGGAGTGGGTTGCACAAACAAAACCTACATATTTTCACTTCATCATGGGTGTAGTTTAAGGATTTGCATTTTTTATTTATTTACTTGCTGTTAGGCTGTTTTTTTAAATGATTCTTGGGAATGTATATTAGTTTTTTCACATGAAAAACAGTAGGATGTAAGGGCATATTGAATTTCCAACTAATGCCCACTTTCTTGTTCAAAGTTGGGCTGTGGCTCCTTCTGCATGGCACTTGCATTTTTATTGTGTTTTCTCAATTATTTCCCACAGGGATTACAGTAATTTGTCTTCAGTCTTTATTCTCATTGTCATGTTGATTTAATTCCTGAATTAAATCCTGTTTACTTTGGGTTTGGATGTACCAATGTTCTGCGGTGGGTTGGCACCCTGCCCGGGATTGGTTCCTGCCTTGTGCCCTGTGTTGGCTGGGATTGGCTCCAGCAGACCCCCTTGACCCTGTGTTCGGATTCAGCGGGTTGGAAAATGGATGGATGGATGTACCAAGGTTATGTGTATCCTGTAATGGACAAACTTTACTCCAAGGAAGGGTCTGACTGCCACTTCTTAGAAAGTTCTCAGTCATTTTTAAGAAACTGAAGTAATATCTATCTATCTATCTATCTATCTATCTATCTATCTATCTATCTATCTATCTATCTATCTATCTATCTATCTATCTATCTATCTACAGAATATGATCCTGCCCTAAATTAATTAACACCCAGTTCTACAGATAAACTCTAATTTACATAATGCTTCTTTTTAATCTTCCTAACAGAATACTATGGTGCAATGCTTATGTTTGTCAGTTTTGGACTGGAAATTTTCAATTCAGTTACTGAAATGGCAATAGTTTAAATTAGTAGTCACGTTTTTGTTTCAATAAAATTTAAGCATGAAAACTTCAGAACTGCAAAAATGTGTTTTATTTTCTGCTGTTTGCTTAAACCTTAGGGAAGATTACAGGTACAAGATTGAAACTATTTTACCACTATAATATAACAATTTTGTTGAGCTTCCTATGTGACTTACTGGTAGGAGAACATAAAGTAGACATGTGATACAAGAAGTAGATTGGGTCCCTGGCTGCAGTTTCCTTAAGGACACTAGAAGAAAGCTTTATTAGTAAATGATATGATTAAAATCTTTAAAATAAAATAATGTTCTCTGAATGCACTTAACTTTCAAATATTCATGTGAGTTTATATCTTGTGTATAGAAATATTAATATTAGTCAGGCTGACTAATGTTCACAGATGGACACCTTCGACCTGACAAAACTTTAGATATTTTAGCATTACTTTTTTACACTAAAACCTATTGTAAATCGAATGAAACCCCTAGCCAAATGCTTCCCTGTGGGTAACATCACTGCTATTTTGAAGTGATCAGTAGCCTTTCTTGATTTTTATAATGAATATAGTTGCTCCTTCTGATTTCTAGAAATTAAGTGATGATTTCTATAAAATGAAGGAACCAAGCTGCATAAATCATTCTAATGCAATCCACGCCTTTCTCTTATCACTGTTTTTGCCAGGTTGCTTTGGTTAGAATTATAATACATCTATTTTTTTTCTGCTGCCCCATTTTAATGACTAGACATAAGTGTAGATACTATGCATGTTTTAAATAAACATATTCATTGTGTACAAAACCACAATAATTATTTTATTTTGCATGATGCACAAGTCCATTTTTTATCATTAAGGGTCACTCTAAATGAAGATCAATCTTGGATGCAAAATGGTGCTAGCTGATGTCAGTGATGTCTTTTTGATGAGGTATTTTTGCCATGGATTTGAGATTCTGCTAAATATCCCTGCTGTCCATTCTGACTACATCTATAATTTGTTTTAAAAGAGACATGGACTTTTTTTTTAACACATGGCCTTTCTCTGGCTTATCTGTAGTATTAGGGTGTTGTACCGTGTTAGCCATTATGAATGTAGTGAGAAGTCAAGCAAAATGACACCTTTTATTGGCCAACTAAAAGATTACAATATGCAAGCTTTCGAGGCAACTCAGGCCCCTTCTTCAGATTAAATCTTGCCTGAAGAAGGGGCCTGAGTTGCCTCGAAAGCTTGCATATTGTAATCTTTTTAGTTAGCCAATAAAAATTGTCATTTTGCTTGGCATTTCTCTGGCTTATCTGAAACACCTCTATAGTCTATGCTTCAGAGTGTGCACATTCATAAGAATGAAAATTCCATACTTTTTAGCCAATTTTCTGGAAGGAGTTGAACCTTTCTTGTAACATTTAAAAAGCAGACTTTAGCAAAGACACTTTATTACATTCTAAGCTCAATCAGCATAATATGTTAAAACAGCTTGTTATGTTATTTGGCCACTGAAAATGTAATTGTGTTAGATTTACAATTACCTTAAAAATTTTGATAATTAGTTTAAGTAGGAAATCTAATAAGCTTTGCTACATTGTAAGTCTAAAGTATGGTTGACTCTGCATGTTTTTGTTGATAGGAGAAATCAAGTGTATAATGCAGGACTGCTATCATAATGTACAAATGATTTTATAAGCTGTTTCTAGGTTATGCTAACATGCTGTTGTCATCCATTAGTGTGATCTAAAGCCGCTAATTTTGGAAACATGATTTTAGTTTTATGAACTTCAAAAAATGGCAATGAGGAGCTGATCAGAGGAGAGAAGAGAAGAAGGAAGGGGTGAGGAAAATTCAAGCCAACAATATTTTTCAGTTACTACCAACAATTGAAGCATCCCTAGAAATGAGCTACCTGGAAAGACTAAACATCTAGCAATACCAGGATGTATACTGTACATTGCCTCATTTTTTTTTTGCTTTCATTCATAGCACTATCTATTTGAATAATGCTTAAAGATTAAAATATATTAAAGCCTACTTTCCTGTCTGCACATTTTCTCTTTTTTAACACCAAGGGCTGGGAACTAAGTTGCTTTGTTGGCCAGGTCAATCTGGAGTGAGTGGGAAAGAGACCATTCCCAATAGAAGGCTACAGTGACAGTCATACCTAGGTGAAGTCTGAAGAAACTACTGACAGTAAGGGAGTGCACCGCAGTCCTGGGTGTAAGTGCATTGTAACTGTGAACTGTATGTACCCAAAGGTGGGTAAGAGTATGAATAGGCAAACTGAAGCAGTGATAGAAAATTAAACATTATACTTACGGTTCACATTAAAAAGAATCTGCACATTTGAAAAGAGTTTTATGTTTTAAGAAGATATCTTTCCATGATAGAACAGTTAGTTCAGCTGTTAGAATAGAATCAAATGCTGTTATGAATCTGGGTTTTTCTTACTTATTGTTATCGTAACTTGATTCATCTGAGTTATTGAACTTGTTATTTATAATTGTTACCATTATTCTAATTTTCTGTTTTGCTTTTTATGTGGCAGCTCCAACTTTGTGAATACCTTTATATGGCCATGTTGTTTACAATTGCTTGGACCTGTCAAATTACATGTTGTTTCATCATGTCATGCTTGTATAAGATGGCATTTAAGCATCAGAGCTTTAGGATCCATTTCTCTTTACTATGTTTTCTCTTTAATGTGTATTGGAAGCTAAAAGAACGATTCTGAGAAGATTTTATTGTGCGGACCTTTGCTCTAATATTCCAATTGTGATTTTTAGGTTCCATAGTTTTGTGTCTTTACTGGTATTCTGAACACTCCCTGCTCTCTCCAATTTGCCTTTGTCCATCTCCATGTTATTTTCCCTCTTTCCTCTCCCCTGGACACCACTTCTCCCAAAGTGTTTCAAGCAGATGCTAGATGTCACATTGCAATTACAGAAGCAAATACATTATTAGCTACTTCTTTCTTTTCAGAATTCTGTCCAGGAGCCTGCTACTGATGCACATCTTCTATATGATTGCATATTGTTTATTGAATAAAAAATAATGTAACATTCTTAAGCTCGCTTGTTCTAATTCAGTGTAAGGAGGAGGGGGGGCAGAGTCTACCTCAGAAGTACTGTGCACAAAATGGAAAGCAACCCTGGACACAGTATTAGTCCACCATTGTAGGACATACTGAAACACCCATACTTACTCACTTCAGGCCAATTTGAAGCTGCTATGATTATATGAGACAATCATCCCAGTGATGATGAAGAGTGTAACAACTACTGTCTGTACTGTTATACTGACTGTGTTTCATTTGGAAACAGAATAAGCCTGTCACTTCTTGTTCCCAGCTTGTACATATGAGTTTTGGAGCCATTTCCTGTGACCCATTATAAATGGGAGTGATAAACTTCAGACTAGTCATGTTCATAATGTGCAGTGTTGCTGTATATTGTTGATGTTAATAAACATGCCAATTATTGGGATGAACCTGTAGCACTGCTACAGAGAGGACTTCAATTCCAAAGAGTCAGCAGGAGTGTGCTAGGACTGATGAAAGACAAAAGGGAGTTAGCACTCAGAGGGAAACAATAAGAGTGAAGCTGCAGCAGTCTATCTCATAAAAAGAGCCTTTTCTGCAAGATGCTGCCATGGTTTTTCTCTCCATACTGTGTAGATACATATAATGTGATTCTTCTATTTAATATGTGCATATACCCTAACTGATAACATTCTCTATGTATAATCTCTTGTATATTCTTTAGTACCAAATAAAGATTTCAGTATTCAGTCATTGGGAGCCCCCTATTACCTTGGGATATTTCACAGAGTGGTCTACATGATTGACATTTACATTCTGATAAATTATATCACAGTACTGAAAGTGGGTGTACTTACTTTCTCACATCACTAAAAGGCCATAACAACACAGGTCTTTGTCTATTCAGAAGCCTCCATCTAACTCTCAGTGAAGCTCAGCCAGCTTGTTTCAGTTTGTTCTTCAGAATCATTTTCATTTATTCACAGTATTCTTTTTGAAACTGAAGAGACATCACTTTGGAATTTGGAAAATTTATCCATTCATTTCATTTTCAGAATAATTTTTTGTTGTTCTAGGTCACATAGCATTAGGCCTGAGGCAGGGAAAAAATCCTGGATATGGTGCGAATCCATCGCAGGATACACTTGTGGACACAACGATTCTCAGGCATACTGCTACTAGTCTATATCGCAACATGTGTTCGTATGGTGAAGGGAAACGATGAAGACATTTAAGCTCTGCGTTCTTATATTGTGGTTGTTTTGGTCTTTATACCATTCTCTTAATATGTTTGCTTATCACTCTGTTACACAATATCTTACTTGGGGTCATATAAGTTACATTTAAGTACAAAAAGGTGACTTTTTTGTCATTTTCATTTACCCTTTATTTCATATTGTTACAGACAAGACACAAACTTGCTCATTTTGAGCAGATATGCATTTATATTGCCCACACCCTACAAAGGTGCTAATTTGTTATATGCCAGTATGAAATATTCAACCTTGAAACAGTGTGAAATTGCCATTTGTAAATATTTAAAGGCAATTTCAAAATGTCCCCGAGAAGTTTACAAACTTATTCAAATGGGCAGGGTCATTTTTAAACAAATGTTAAATATTCTCAATCTTTTATAGCCTTCCTTTTTGCAAACATTTTCTTAACTTTTGTTTCCATAAATTTTAATGTTAGATCTTTCCCATGCTATGTATAATAAGTGCAGGTTTGTTTACTTGTCCTTAGGCATCTGTTTGTTAATCTAATGGAAAGATGCTCCCAGACATGCCCTTAGAAACAAACATCCACAATGTGTTTTTGCATCCTGTCAGTTTGGAGAGAAAGAGAGAGTAAGCAAGTTACTTCTGTCTTCTCTTTTCATTTACTTAGAATGTTTTACTCCCATTTGTGGTCTTGATGTACCTTTTCATCTTCTGAGGTTCACTGCAAGTAACTCCGGTATCAGTTCATGGTTTATCATTGAATTAATCATGTTAATTAACAATATATAATCTTTTCTGGTAATGACATTTAGTGAAGCAAATCAGAAAATGCATTAAGTGCTACCTCTAGTTTAGTTACGTTTTTGACAAGAATGCCTTAACAGATTATTTATTTTATAGCTTTCTTTAGTGTGCTTTCCTTCTTTTAATAATGGGGTGCCCTTATGGCTAGGAGGCATTTTGGTCCAGGGCACTATAGCAACAAGCATCCAGGACAGAGTGAAAACCACACTGGCAACTGCAGGAGGGATCATCCCAATGCCAGTATAGAAACATTGGAGCCACTAAGATATATTGGAGGAGTGTTCTCGAAGGGCAAAATATGTGGGTATCATCAGACATAAAGGGTGTAAGAATGCAGCATTACTCTGTGACATGACAGGGCAATCACAAGACTTGTTCACCAGAATGCATGCAGTACCAGAAGGAAATGTGTTTCTCAGATAGTGGAATCAGATAGGAAGCTTCCTTGGCATTTTAAAGCCAACAGAAGATTTGGGGTGATATCAACGGCCAATAGAGGAAGTGTAAACCTGCTGTTCCTAGAGTAAAATGAAGGCTGACTATGACTCTATAAGTGACTCTGTGAAAGAGATGAATGTCACCATTAATGATTGGCAAAAATGCAGAAATCTTCGGGAATTATGGCAAACAGCATTACAAATCCTGTAATGAAAATGATCAGCATTACATACTTGGGGGACTGCCCCTGTCTCAGCCCGATCTGCACTGCAGACAAGCTGGTTTGGAGTGGTTATGCAAGAATTTGTTTTTGGCCCTGCAGCGAGGTACCTCAGTCAGTGGGGAATTTAAGGCCTTCCCAATTTAAAAGGAGAAGGTGGGAGCAGAGGATGCCATCATCTATATGCTACACCGATCCCTCTCCCACTTGGACAGAGGCAGTAAGAATTATGTTTCTAGACTTCTCTAGCGCCTTCAACACCATCCAACCTCTGCTCCTTAGAGACAAGCTGACAGAGATGGAAGTAGATTCATACCTAGTGGCATGGATCATGGACTATCTTACAAACAGACCTCAATATGTGCGTCTCGGGAACTGCATGTCTGAGATTGTGGTCCGCAACACAGGAGCACCGCAGGGGACTGTACTTTCTCCGGTCCTGTTCAGCCTATATACATTGGACTTCCAATACAACTCGGAATCCTGCCACGTGCAAAAGTTCGCTGACGACACTGCTATCATGGGCTGCATCAGGAGTGGGCAGGAGGAGGAGTATAGGAACCTCATCAAGGACTTTGTTAAATGGTGCGACTCAAACCACCTACACCTGAACACGAGCAAAACCAAGGAGCTGGTGGTGGATTTTAGGAGGCCCAGGCCCCTCCTGGACCCCGTGATCATAAGAGGTGACTGTGTACAGAGGGTGCAGACCTATAAATACCTGGGAGTGCAGCTGGATGATAAATTGGACTGGACTGCCAATACTGATTCTCTGTGCAAGAGAGGACAGAACCGGCTATACTTCCTTAGAAGATTGGCGTCCTTCAACATCTGCAATAGGATGCTGCAGATGTTCTATCAGACGGTTGTGGCGAGTGCCCTCTTCTACGCAGTGGTGTGCTGGGGAGGCAGCATAAAGAAGAAGGACGCCTCACGCCTGGACAAACTGGTGAGGAAGGCAGGCTCTATTGTAGGCATGGAGGCGGACAGTTTGACATCTGTGGCAGAGCGACGGGTGCTCAGCAGGCTCCTATCAATTATGGAGAATCCACTGCATCCACTAAACAGTATCATCTCCAGACAGAGGAGCAGCTTCAGCGACAGACTGCTGTCACTGTCCTGCTCCACTGACAGACTGAGGAGATTGTTCCTCATTATTCATAAAAGTTATTGTCTGTTTTTACCTACATTTTTATTACTCTTTAATTTAATATTGTTTTTTTGTATCAGTATGCTGCTGCTGGAGTATGTGAATTTCCCCTTGGGATTAATAAAGTATCTATCTATCTATTTGTAAAAAGATTGATGAATTTTTAGTCCACTGCAATCCTGAGGAGGAGAGTGTTGTACTTTAATCCGTGAAATCATCTCCTTTGAAGATCCTCGTGATCAGCACAGGAGGGAATCTCCCTTGAAGACAGAGTGCTGTATTTTAATATGCCGTTTTTGAGAGGAGTGTAAGGTTATTTATGGGACTCAAGCAAAATATCATCTGTACCACCCCCTCAGCTGCAACCCTGGGAGCATAACATGCTTAGTCCAACAGTGAAGACACAACATACAATGAAATGTAGAACAATGAAGTATTTTTATAATATTCTCATTATGGTCAGCTAATGTACCCCTCAAAGAAAACTACTGCAAGTTTTCTTTGGGGTGTGAACTTGGCTGGAGTACCAATGGGGTATTGACATCACACATAGGTGTAGATGCTGTAAATTGTTAATGCATGTGTGAAGCAGATCTGCCAGCTCCATAAAGTGTGGGGTCGAGTAAAGTTACAGTACATATGTGTGAAGGTTCTGCTCATGTGCAATGCAAATTGGACTAGTAGTACAGATCGAGTAGTTACAAACCTATCCAACATGGCTGCTGCAGCTCAGTAATGTCTTGCTGGTTTCACAATGCATCATGGGGCGCTGGTTAAAAAAAAGTGTCTAAGCTGGCTACATGGTGAGCTTTCAGCGAACAAGATCGTTGACAACCCCAGGAAATTCGCTGTGAAAAACTTCTCCAATTAACACTATTTAATATACTGGCCACTTACATATAAAAGGAGTTAGCAACAAATGCTCAGATAGTGGGATGTAGGGAGGCATTGAGTGAGTGAGTGAGTGAGTGAGTGAGTGAGTGAGTGAGTGAGTGAGTGAGTGAGTGAGTGAGTGAGTGAGTGAGTGAGTGAGTGAGTGAGTGAAAGTCAGAAGGTAGAGTACTATTGAGTGACAGAGACACCCAGCAGATAGACAGGGAACTAAGAAATGTAATGATGACTCAGAACGGCAGTAGGTTGATGTTTTCCTGCTGTTTGTTTGTACATTCTGTTCACCTTGTGATTATTCCTCCTTCAGTCTGTTTTTGTTAAGAATGGCACCAGTTTAATTAGCTAATTTGTGAGCCACTTTCAGTGGAGGTTGCAAAAGTGCCACTTCTTCTTTACATTTTATTGTTCATAAATGTATTGCATTTGTGCTGCACACATACAAAATGTAAAAGATTTAAGAAAGTGTTTTGTCATTCAAGAAAAATAAACAGTTTGTATTTGTTTAATTCAAAAGTTCAGATATTTTTTTACAGTCAAGGCACAGACAGGGTAAGTTATTTGCTCAGGGTCATACAGTAACAGTTTAATCAGCAACCTCTGGGTTTTTGGTTCAATGCCTTAGCCACAACACAGCACTATGCTGCCTGCTGTCATATTCCTGGGTATTATAATCATTTTAATAGTAGAAATTCAAAAACAATGGACTTTTTTTATAATAGCAAGGTCATTTTAATTCTTAACATTTAACTGTTGAATCAGATTTCTGCTACAGGGTAGAGCATGAAAACACCACTCTGTGCATAGTAAGGAGGTGAAACTTGAAGTGCCCAGTGATTGCTGGACAGAAAAATTACATGTTTATCGGATTAGTGTATTTTATGTGTAGAGCTGTATATTTTTATAGGCTTCTACTAAACAGGGCCTGTTAAAGCCCATTGAGGCATTCGTTGTGTGATTTTGGGATATACAAGAAATAAACTCTTGTTGTTGTGGTAGAAGATGCCACATCAAGTATTCATTGAACAATATTCATTTTTGAATATCTGTGAAAAGCACTGTTCAGAAAATGGTGAAAATATTGTGTACTGCTGGTTTTGTGACCAAGAAACACTTCCATCCATACATGAGTAGTTGTCACTAAAATTATGGATATTATGGATGTTATTGAGAAAAGTCCTAGTAAGTTCATGTGGCAGTTATCAAAACTGAAGTGTGTGTCATGAAGGTCATATTAGTCTGAAAATGTTACCAAACATGAAACTTTGCTTTGCAATGGGATTAGACCATTTTCAGCACAGACTT
Source organism: Erpetoichthys calabaricus (assembly GCF_900747795.2). Taxonomy (NCBI): domain Eukaryota; kingdom Metazoa; phylum Chordata; class Cladistia; order Polypteriformes; family Polypteridae; genus Erpetoichthys; species Erpetoichthys calabaricus. The sequence continues at coordinate 158,978,567 of NC_041396.2, read as the reverse complement.
TAAAAATCATTAATAACATTTCTTAATAACATTATCCAATAATAATCAATTAAAAAAAAATCAAGTGTAATATAACATTTGCTATTCTTTTGATTACTAATAAAACTCATAACACTCATGACACCAAGACTAGGCTATTTTTTGTGTGTCACCCTGTATCTCTTCCAAGGACTATAATAGGGCTAAAATGAACATGTTTTCCAAGTAAGGAATCGATGTGCCACTGCCCTTCTCATCTCACATATTTGCCTTCAAAAATGATATTTTTTTAGTATGAAAAGGAATTAAGAATAATGTTTTAAAAAAAGTGCCTCCTGGGTAAACTGCAATTGTAAATGCCTTGAACTAAATAATAGGCAGGATTGTTGAACAAGGCAAAAAATGTACAAAAAATGCAAAAAAATAATACAAAAAATGTATTAATATTTGCTGCTCATCTCATAGTTTCTATGAGCAGCTGCTCATTAATTGCTTGTACTGCAATTAACATTTCTTTTTCCAATTGTATCCTTAAAATTTAGTTTCACTTTAAGTTAAAAATGTAACCTGTGAACAAGTATCTTCGTCTGATCCAGGGGTGTTGAACTCCAGTCCTGGAGGGCCGCAGTGGCTGCAGGTTTTCATTCTAACCATCTTCTTAATTAGTGACCAGTTTTTGCTGCTAATTATTTATTTTAATTAGCTTGACTCAGGCCCCTTAGTTGTTTCTTTTTCCTTAATTACCGGCCAAACAATGAGACACAAAACAAGGGGCCACATGACCAGCTCACCTGTGCCCATCACACAGAATCTGAAAATAGAGAAAGGTGGAGGTCTCAGTAAGGCTGATCTCTCAGGTCATCAAAACATCTTGATGGTGTTCTTAGAAAAAAAACATAAAATCATCAGTTTTGGAAATTTCTGCTGTGTCAGAATGAATAATTACATAATGGGTTTAATTAACAGCAAGCATTGGCTTCTCATTAAGAAACTGGTTGGAGTTTGAAGCCCCAGGTTAAGCTGGTCATCTGTTGGCTCGTTTCATGTCTCATTTTTGTTTGGCTGCCATTTAATGAAGAAACAAATCAATTCAGAGGACTGAATCCTTCTAATAAGGCTATTAAAATGAAGGGAAAAAAGTGAATTAGCAGTGAAAACTGGCCACTGATTAGGAAAAGGGTTAGAATGAAAACCTGTAGCCACTGCGGCCCTCTAGGCCTGGAGTTTGACACCTGTGGTCTGAGCAATGCAATGAAGACAAAAGAACACTACAAGCGAAAAGGTGATTGAGAAGCACAAGTCAGGGGATGGATACAATAAAATAGTCACTGAATATCCTTTGGAGTATATTTATATCAGCCATTAAGAAATAGAAAAAGTATGTATGGCACAGCTGTTAATCTGCTTAGAGCAGGCCGTCCACAAAAACTAAAAAGTCGTACAATGTGAAGACTAGTTTGGGAGGCCATCAAACACACGATAATAACCCTGAAATAGCCAGTTCCTTCTTTATGGAAGAGTGACAATTGGAATGTGTGCACATGGTATCTGTGCCAGAATTTGCCAGAAGATAGCTGAGAGACACTGAAGTCTACTTTATGAAGGTTCTGTGGTGTAATGAGGCCAATATTGAGCTTTCTGTCCATCAGAAAAAACATCATGTTTGGTATACTGCACTTTATCAAAAATACGCTATCCCCACCATGAAGTATGGCCCTGGAAGGTTTGCGAGGGTTAAATGAATAAAACAAATTACATGGAAATTTGGGAGAAAAGTCTGATGTAGGTTGTAAGAAACCTTTGCAAATAAGAAGACTCAGAAAGGATTGCATTATCCAGATGTGAAAATCAAATGATAGAGAGCTGTCCACACAGATTCAAGGCTGTCATTGCTGTCAAAGGTGAATCTACTAAATGCTGTCTTGAAGGGGGTGAATGCCTATGTGATCAATTATTTTGTGTTTTTAATTTGTAATTAATTTACACCACAATATTACAATACTGATTCACCACAAGGGGGCCTTCCAGATGCAGGCGCATTTGCAATCAATTGAAACCCCTTGACTACAGAGAGGTGATCTCCATTGAACTAATTATTCCAAAACCATTTGGCTGTACCAGTGATGAATTAGGCGTGTCATAATAAAGATGGTGAATATTTATGCAATCAATTATTTTGTGTTTTATTTTTGTGATTCATTTATGCCACTTTGTAGAGATCTGTTTTCATTTTGACATTTAAATTGACCTTTTCTTTTGGTCAAGCAAATGAAATCTACTGTAACTCAATGTTGCATGATAATAAAATGTGAAAACTTTCAAAGGAAGAAAACTTTTTATAGGGACTGTATGTGTCCAGTTGGGTTTCTGAGGCAAACAAGACTACAAAGGTATACAAAAAAAAAACCACAGGTCAGGGAGACTACTGGTCTGAATCCTATACTGCTAGGCAGCATCTGCTTAAACTGCTCAGAGATCCACAGCTGTTAATGTAGGGTGCATTGTGCAAAATGGAAGTCCTCCTGTTTTCCAGGAGGCCAAGCCAATTCCACTTATCTTGAATACAATAGCAGGCATACCCACTCTGAGACTACTTTGTTGCATATATGTATTGACTAGAGCAGTGGTTCTTAAACTTCATGACCCTCAATTGCTGTGGAGTATCATTCTGGGGATCCGTCCCCCCAGAAAATCACCACCAATTGTTCCCCCTTGGACAATTGCCAGTGTCGTTGTCTGGAGGGATTGTTTTTCTTGTGCAAGCAGCAACCCATTGCAGGGATTTTCACAAACCATTCACAACCCTTTCTCTTTCAATAGCATTGTAATTCACGACTCAGCGTGACCCAAGTTTAGACATCATGCGACTCGACCCTTAGTTTAAGAAACACTGGACTAGAGCAATAAGCCCTGAAGTAATCATAGATGTGTAGTCTGTAAACCAAAATATTAAGGGTATAATGCAAAAAGGTGCCTGCGAAAAATGCTTTTGACCCGTGACCATTCAGATTTGCCTGTCTTCCCTGTTTAAGTGACAAGAGAATTCTTTTAATGACTACTTTGTCAAAGTTGGAAGTGTACTTTCAGGAAGAAGTGTGGCCAGAAATTTCAACAGTTAGTAGGAAAAGCAGGCAAGATGCTCTCACAGAAAAATAAATTGTATCCCAGCATCTTTAACATTAGCCGAAACAGATATAATTGTTGTTTATCTTTTTTTTTTCTTTAACTTCTATATTTTCTTTCAGCATCTTGTGAATTTCTTTTCTCTGTTTAGAAGCTCTTGTGTGTCAGTCAGCATGTGAGGTTGGAAAGGACAGGACAGACTGCAGTTTATTAAAAAAACTTTAAAGATCAAAGAGGGCAGAAGTATAGTAAGTAACTACAATGGGGACTGAAAAACTCTGTCATACATCTCCTTGGAAAAAAAGGTGCTGCAAAACATTTTATTTCAAATATGTGCCCTGTTAGCAGGTTTCCAAAGAGAACTTATTAAAAGGTGCTATAGATTACTTGGCCCTTGATAAAAGTACTGAAGTATTCCCTTCACTATTTATGAGCACACAAAATAGATGAGTACATTAGGGAATCTTTATATACAACTTTAATATTGCTAAATGCAAATACCTTTGGCAGGTAGAATACAGCATGTCCTTATCCACAGGCTACCTGATTGTGAATTTTGCCAAGAAATTACTTAATGCAAACATTCGGTGTTTGTTCATTTTAAAACAAGTGTCTGTACTAGAAATTAATAGTCTATTTTTACATTATAATTACAGACTCTGGCTCTACTTCTATTCATTGGCTCCAGTTGCTACATGCCACCTGAGCAATATTCATACACATGCAAATACACATAGACAGGTAACGGCTGCATTATTTTAGTCTGTCTGAATGCCCATATTTAATGCCCCTGCTTTCTTTGCCTTAAATCAAATAGACATACTGTACTTTACTTACAGCTGTTTACTCCATCTTGGAACATTATACAATAGTGCCATGCCTCACTAGTGTCAACTCACCTTATCTGACTTATGAAGGTTGAACATGAGGTAGTGGGGAGAGAATATTAGTTATGAGCAGGATGCATTGTATGTCTGTTTGATAATGAAAAAAAAATGTACAGTGCCAGGGAAAAAGTTTTTGCCATAACAAATGCTAGAAATTTTTTTATGGATTACAAATTATAGTACTTTATTTACTAGCAGATCAAAATGCCCGTTTATTAAAACGGCCTAATGGTACAATGGTAAGTCGGTTTCGATTGCATTGTGCATTTATGAACCTATGTTTACAGATATGTCTTACACCCTTTCTTTGTGCATCTTGTTGCCTTTTTTCATTGGACATTCTAATTCTTACATCCCTCTTTCTTTATGCTTCTTCTTGCCTTTCTTCGCTAGTCATTCAAGCCCTGTTGTGGTCACCACACACTCAGATGCACGGACGTACAGTATGCCGTACTGTTTATTATCGTACACTAATGGACATTCCCACCCTCTTGTGGAAACGAAAGGACATTACGCCTAGGCTCAGACACCAGGGGCCTCATGTATAACGCCGTGCGTAGAACGCACACTATAATATGGCGTAAGCACAAAAGGGGAATGTGCGTACGCACAGAAAAATCCAGATGCAGGAATCTGTACGTACGCAAACTTCCACGTTTTCCGCTACATAAATCCCGATCAGCGTGAAAAGTAACGCACGTGCACGCGCCTTCTGTCCCGCCCCAACTCCTCCCAAAATTACACCTCTTTGAATATACAAATCAATATAAATTGCCTTCTGTGAAAAGACAATGGGAAAAGCACGGGGGGAAAATATAAGAATTTCAGCGAATACCAAGTGGAGGCAAAGGAAAAACGTGCTATTTGTTGGTTTAAACAATGGTATAATCAACAAAAGGAAGTTGATCGAGTGACAGAATGTCAGAGAAACTCGAAAGCTCAAGTTCACAAAGTCGCACAGTGCCCGAAATAAAAAAGAAATCACATATGAAAGTCGCCGTGAAAAGGCGAGTCGTAGCCCACCGTCTGAGTGTTATATGAAAGCTTATTAGGGTACAGACAAAAAATTAGGCACACAGTGGGAAAAAAGCACGAAATGTCAACTTTAATCTCGAAATTTCCACTTTAATCACGTAGTTTATTTTGCCATTAAAGTAGAACATCATAAACTTCATCTTAAAATCGTTTAATTTACTAGTTTCTCAAATCCCATTGTAACTAAAGTAGCACGTTAAATGCTTTGTTTTGTATTTGATCTTCTATATGCTCTGTGTGTGTGAATCACTACCTGCTTCTTAAACAGGGTTTCTCATTCTCCGACAGGACACATAATCCATTACATTCGTGATATTACAGCTCTCTGAATAATTAAAATACTGAGATGTATACGTGATATCTTTTTCATGATGATAGGAATGAAAGTATGTTATTAAACATGGGAACACAGTGGCGAAGTGCTTGTTCATGTCTCACACAAGAGGATTGCTGCGCCATGCACGACCTTCGATGAAATAATTTATTACAGAAGTACTGTCTCTTTCAAACATACTAACCTCCAATTCCTGTCCTTACTTTTCTTTCTCCAAATACCCAATCGCCACACAATCAGCTTTGTAATAGACGTGAAACCATCTGTAAGCTTAGAACGCTGATTCTTCAAAACTTTTAAGGAACATTGAAATATCTTCGTAGTACATGTTTAATTATTCTATCCGTCTATCCTTCCAGTGTCGTGTCAGCACCAGCAAGAATACAACGCAATGCAGGAACAATCCCTGAACTAGCTAGCGCTGCGGCACCGTGTCCTCACATGTTTAATTATTAACAATACAGATTATTTAAATTAAGTTAAAGTTTTATCTGTATAATATAATCAACATATTTTGCTGCATTTCATCTTAAAAATGATATCGTCATCATATGTAAATACGCGCTTTATAAAGTGGCGCAGGTTGTGCAATATTATAACTGTAGTGCAAGTTTACAGTGAGGTAATTAATAATAATAATAAGACATTTTATTTGAAGCGCCTTTTAAAAAACTTGTACTTATAAGTACAAACAGTTCTACAAGGAGTACTTGATGGACTGATTGAGTGCGTTTATAGTTCTTGGGATGAAACTTTTTCTAAACCGCGAAGTCTGTACAGGAAAGTCTGTGAAGCGTTTTGCCGTGGCTGAGGCAGCATCTGCTTCAAGCTGTATACCGATAATTCTCTTTCTACTCTGCTCCTGCTGTGATTCCCCACTCAGATACAGTGATATAAATACTCCGAGTGGTGCAGTGAGAGTAATATGGAAAAAGATGATCTGCTGTGGCAACCCTTAACGGGAGCAGCTGAAAGAAGAAGAAGATGCAGTGAGAGTAACAACGCTAAAGCAGTTATGGTATTTGGAATACTATGGCTATTCCTTGGACCATTATATTGCTGCAGGTTAATTACAATCAGATGCAATATGCAGTTAGTTTCAGTGTATTTATAAAGCCATGTCAGGAATGTGGATATAGAAAGAAAGGGCGACCACAGGAACAGTAGCACTGCTTTGACGCTGGGTGCTGCCAGTCTGCAAAACCGAGCGGAGAAATTGCGTATGCCAAGGTATGAGGTACCGTGGAAATGTGCATGGCTTTACACCAAGTTTAGGTTTTGTACATCGCGATTTGAGCGTGGAAATGTTCGTACACAACATTTCTGTGCTTACGCATCGTTTAAACATGAGGCCCCAGATGTTTTGTCGCCTAACCATTTCTCCACAAAATTTGCTCCATGAGGTGTTTCAGCCTGGTAGTGACGTGAATTGTTGCACTTTCTGTTTAGCATTTTTCTCTTCATTTCTTTCTTTTATTAAACTATGGTAAATGGAATTTGGGTTATTTTTTTCCATCTGGTAAAAACTGTATTATGTCATACCTGCAAGCTGACTGGAGGATTCTGGGAATAAATAGGGGTATTTGGAATTAAAGAGCAGAGAGTGTTTATTTATAAACAGTGTTGTGGAAAAAACTTTCCTCTGTTTTCAAAGAAGTCATTCACAAGACCAGATAAAAATGCAGAATGGTGCTTTATTTGCACATAGATATGCACGAATGTCTCAGTCCACAGAGTGAGCAATCAAGAAAACAAATCATTCCTTTTTATGCTTTCCTATTACTATTACCTTATCTAATACATCATGTTATCTGACTGTTAATATGCAGAATTCTGCCATCTTAGCCAATCAGCTACAGCCACCGGTAACTTCATATACGTGTTGATTCTTCCATTATACAAAACATCGCTTTGCTGATAGGGGTGTCCTATGGGTTTTCCCATTGATCTTATCACCGCTTCATAATAGGGGTATGTGGGCTTTCTCACTAGTTTGCTCTCACTTTTTAAGGGGGTGTTCATTACACATCTGCTTCATTTTAACCTTAGCAACTATCTTGGTGGCTCCTCTAGAAGAGGCAAAAGCCTCATGGGCTTAAGCTTTAAACCGCATTTAGTTATCCCTTTTGTTATCTTTAGTCCTTTTCTTTATGCTTTTAATAATCCATTTTTACAACTTCATTTAAGTATATGCTTATATTATATTGTACAAATGATCATGTACTGATTAAAAATATTTGATTATAATTCTATAACAGGTGGAATAAGTGAGGATGACAAGTGAGAGAAGGATAGACCATAGGTGCCTTGAAACAGAATGTTATTTTAGAGGTGTTTTCAGTGACCCTAATAACATAAATTGGCAGGATTCTGTTTTAGCAGTGAGTAGCTTTAGTAAAGGGCTCAGTGAAAGTTTGGACTTTTCCAGAAAATGACATCTTTTCCAATCCCCCTTTCCTTTGTCTAATCAGTCTCTATAATGATGAGATTCCCAATTGTGTAATTTCCAACCCTGAAACTATTTGATCAGAACAAGAACGGAGGCTTACTTCCTTCTCTGTGAAAGCCAAATAATTTGTTTAAAATGACGCTTAATTGCATGTGATATATCACTGTCATTCTAAAAGGAGTAAAAATGTCTTGACACCCAACAGAATGAGGAAGAAAACATATTTTACATTTACATACTTGTGTAAGCAGACTCTTTAATCCAAAGCAAAAGAAGTCACCATAATTGTATAAACATCAGTCTGGGGGACTGTTTGAGAACAAGTATGACAGGACAATGATATAAAATTGACCATCACAAGTATAGAGCTCAGAACAAAATACAAGCTAGTTACAAGTAATAAATTATAAAAACATAACTACTAATATCCGCTAGACTATTTTATTGTATTGAAAAGAGTCTTCAAATGCTTCTTAAACACAATGGCAGAGTCAGAGTTTGGAATGGATTTGGGCATCATGTTCCACCAGCTAGGAGCTACAAGTGAAAAGAGTGTGGATTGAGATTTCATACACCACAGAGGTGCCATTACCAGACAGTGTTCATCAGCCGGCCTGAGTAGTTGAGAAGGAGGAAAGGACCTCACAAGGGTCTCCATATATATATATATATATATATATATAGGTGCTGACCTGTTGACTATCCTGTAGGCAAGAAAAAAATTAATGCCTAGTCATCTCTTACCCACTTTTGCTGCTCTTTAAGCTCTACCACAGTTTCTTCCTGACTCCTTCTGCTGTCAGAATCAGAAGAGAAACACAAAAAAAACAAATAGCTGAAACTTACTGTAGTCCTATCTTCACTGTGCATCTATGGGTCTGCCCTCTACATGCATTGTTGTTATCTCTGCTCCTCAAAGTCTGTCATGCTCTTTCAAAACTGAGGCTTCTATGGCAAGTCAAATTATAGGCTTCTATTTTTACTGTCTTCCTTTGCTCTTCAGCAAGTGAGAAGAATCAAGAAGGCATGGTGAACTGAGGAGCAGCAGATCTCTGGAGCATTTTAATTTTTTCCTCTTTGCCTGCATTGTACGACTGCTGTTAGATATTTCTGTTCTCAACTAAAATGTAAGTACTTTGAGTTAATGAACAGAAATAAATATTACTTTTATTAAGAAGAACAACCATATATACTAATCTATGACAGACATAAAGCTAAGGTGAAATGTTGTTTACTTTGTTGCTGTTGACCTTTGCTTTAGTGTGTCAAACCATCTTAAGCTGTTTACGGCAAGTGCATATTTAATATATTTGAAAAATGTAAATGTAACTGATTTATTGATTATTCGTGCTGATGTTAATTTCTTGCCACCTACATTATACATTTTATCTTACAGGTTTTGCAGGAAAAAATTAACTAAGTGGAGGTTTCTCAACGATACTTTTCAAGGGAAAATTTTGAATTTTAATGCAATTTGGAACAATATAAGTACACAAAATACATTATTGTCTCTTTAAAATATTCTAAAAACACACACACACACATTTTACTGTAATTCAAATGGCACATCAATTAAAGATATGTTTGCATAATATTGTAATTCTCCTGCCTCGGGGAACATACTGTAGGGTTACATAGAGATTTATTATTTTCTTTATCTGACTATTAAGTGTCTAAGAGTAGGAGACCTCAGTGCACCTAAGCAGTAGCACATGCATAAAATATTGAGAACATTATTAGTCAGTTTTTTGAGGTGCGTTGCATACTCTTTGCTCCCTGCACTTTTCCTTATATTGTTAAAATTTCTCCCACCGTCCACAGTGTAGCCCTTGATGATATGTGCAAATAGTGTATGATAAGAAACATGTGAAAGGTTTTTAGGAAATCATAATTTGTCATAATTTTTTTTAGATTTTTTTTATTGAAAAAGAATGTTTATAAAGTAAAAAGGGCATTGACTTAGTACACATCTAGCTTATAGCCAATGCCTTTTAAATGAAGGCTTTATTTTCTAAAATTATTCTGAGTGAATTCCTTTCTTTGAAATGTCAACTGTTAAATCTGATGACAGAGAAAAAATGTTGACTAGATTTTTTTTTAATCACAGAATCCTCTGCAACTAATCCTTACATACAGTATATGGATTAGGTATCTTAAGGCAAGGATTAGGAATATGATGAGAAAAAAGAAAAACTGCAGTCACTTACACTGGATGGCAGTACTGTATATTAATCCAGGCTCACAAACCTGTTTTATAGGAATATGACACATACTGGATTTACCTTTAGAATCGCATTACCATACAAACACTTTTTTTTCATTTTAACAGTTGCAAAGTATTGCTTCAGTTTAGTTTATATAAATATTGCTACATCTGAGGGAGTCCCAACTGGTATGAAGCTGTCAAGACAAGGATACCATCAGGATCACAGAGGGCAATGTTACATCCTTAGAAAATTCTAAGCCAAGAAAGACAAAAAGCCTCAATGGCAGCAGAAAAAATTCCTGCTAATGGCAATTGAATGTACATAGACCAGTAGGGGTTTGGTATGTCTTCTATGTACTCCAAGCCCCAAGGAGTGAAAAGGTCAGCTGGGAATTGGACCAAACTGAAAAATAATTGGTACCCTATCATTGGGGGTGTCTTCTCTCCCTTCACTAGATGCCAGACTTGTTGGGTTTACTACATGCACGATGAAGTAAAAGAGCACCAGACTTGGGTTAAGGTAGTACTGGCCCTCAGGGACAACAGACAGCAGCATCTGCAAGATGCCACAATATATCAGACTCCTGCAACAGCCCCAAACAGACAATCTTCTTGTTTTAGGAGTACAGCTACCCCTGACTTTGCACTACTGATACTGGATGTCCTCATGGATCAGTCCTTAAGGTGGCATTTGAATACTCATTTGGGGATTTTAGAGCTAGGTGATGTTAGAAGGCAAGGACCCACCTGTCAAGGAGGACGTGCAGGTTGAAACAACCAGAAAATAAAGAAGGATGAAGGAGAACAGTAGTCAGGTGCATTTAGACAGGTCCTAGAGTGGGCATAGCTGTTGTTGTTGATTATCCTGCCAATACCTTGTACATGTACAAAAGCTATTTTTCATGGCTGCAATACCATAAATGCTCTTAAGCAGTATTTTGGCAGATGGCTGATACTCACAAACAGTCACAAGTAGTATAAGGCAAGTGTACCGGCATTTCAGAGAGAGTGTTTATGCCTAGGTAGGACCAAATGTCAAAAACTCATTAGTATTTGTTTACATTCATTTTATTTAACTTTTTTATATTATTGTTATTTGTGGTTATTATTTACTTTATTATTTTTGATGCTGTTATGTAAGGTTGCGTGGTATACCAGTTTCAGAACAAAAGTTCTGAAAAACCTAAATTTTAAAATGGTATGATACTAGCATTTTGGCACTGGAAGTAAACATCAGCTTTCCTCTCAATCCCAGCCCCCCAAACAAACGCTCACTAATGTAAATGTGGAAATATTTCCATTTTGAAGAGTTCACAAAATAAAACCAAAGGTTTTGACATGATTGGGACTTCACGGCTATAAAGGGGGATGTGGTGTGTATTGCGGCACAATTGCACAGTGCACCAGGAAGGATGGAGGAAAATTTTTCTGTTATTTACGATGGAACTTTTTTAGTACCTGTACTGAGGTCCAAAAGCTGGAATCGATACCAAACTCAAATTTTAGTAACGATCAAACACTACTGTCATGCGAGGATTTTGCTGATGTTGTGATTTCCTGCCACCATATGATAAAATAAAACCAAGACTCCCAAAAACCTAGGCATAGGCTCTCATGATTTGAAAATATGTTACTCGGAGTGTCACTTAAATAAAAACACAGAAAAATAACAAAAATAAACTTTGGCAAAAATAAAAAATGCACTACACAATAGCAATCCTAGACCCAAAAATCATGTACTGAGTAAAACTAAACACACAGTAATATTACATCTTTGCCCTACACAGGCACAACAAAGGGAAAAACCCTGCAACAAAACATTCCTTAATATCTTCATCACCAAATATTATCAAAGAGGGAGAGAAAATCATAAAATCTCTGCTTCTTTGAAAAAAATAAGATTTATTATCAGCAATAAAACATATTTAATGAAGAGAATGCAAAGAAAGAATGCAAAACACAGGTTTTGCCTAAAAGGCAACCAAAGCAACAAAATCCATTCCACAGAGCTAAGTGAGGAATCAGAAACCAGAAAAAATAGTTAAATGTACTCAGAAAGAAACTCCAACAACTCACAATGCTGATCTGGATGATCTGCCCCTCTGCCTGATCTGCTTAGAGTGATCCCCCCAGCTGAAGTTCATGGTGACCCAGCTATATAAAACACTGTCTTAAGAAGACAGGGCTCATAACTAAACACAGTAATATGTACTATTGAATTTGCTAAATTATACTGTATCCAATGGTTGGTTACATTTTGAAATTATTTTTTGCTTCTGAAATAAAAGGTAAAATAGAAATCTATCTTAATAGTAATAATAGTAGTCATTATTTTTAAATCCTACTTTAGCAAGTACAGGGAATACATGAGAAATATACAGCTCCAGAAACTGTATAGCACATGTTAATGGTATTCTGTGGGGGAGAATCTGATTTTGACATTTCTGCTCCACACTCTAATACAAGGGTGTCAATAACACACCTTTCTGGCTTTTCATCTTCTCTTACTCTGATTTTAGGATTGGGGATTGGCTTTCTTCTGGTTTGTTCTTTTGTCGTACCTCTTTTGCTCCTTTTTGATATTTCTGTATATTGTTTCTTTGTAATAAAAAACTTCATAATTTATAAAGAGCTGGAATTTTTCATTGTTTTCTCTCTCTTTTTATTAATTTCATAATCTTGGTTGCTGCTGGAAGAAGTGTTGGCAAGGCCAGCAGGGGGTGCTTACCCTGTGGATCCCAATACCTTAGTGCAGTGAATGGGACACTGTGCTGTAAAAATGGCATGGCATGGCACTTCAGATAAGAGCTAAAATCAAGGTCCTGACTCTCTGTGGTCATAAAAGATCCCTGGACATCCTTTGTAAAGAGTAGGGTGTATCTCAATGTCCTGGATAAACTGCCAACTACAGCCTAGTCATTTTATTCCTCTAATCATCCCCTGTCTCTAATTGGGTAACTGTCTCTCATCACTTCACCACCAAACAGCTACTTTGTGGTGAGCATACTGGTGCAAAATGGCTGTTGTTGCATTTTCCAGGTGGATGCTGCACATTAGTGGTGGTTGAAATGACGCCATATTCACTACATAAAGTGCTTTGAGTAGTGAGAAAATCACTCTACAGGTGGAATCCCATTGTAACAAAACTCATGGGACTATAAAAATATTTCATTATAATGGTAATTTCATTATAACGAATGTGGGGAAAATAGTATACAAATGTGACCAGGATTGCCGTCGATTCACCATCTCTAAGGGCACTGGTGGAAGGATAGCTCCATAGCTGTTCTGCTATGTCTGGTAAACAGTATACCAAGGGAAAGCCAATTAGTTGTCCTCTGCAGAATCAGGCTTACCTCGTAACATGCTTGTCACACAATGTTTAGAACTTTTAACACCGGGCACACTGCTCTTCCTCGCATTCTCCTGATTCCGGACTCTGGTGATTCCAAGCCGCTAGTGTATTTCTAATCTGAAGAGGGGAGCTAAAGCAGGACGCTTACCTGTGTCACAGTTCCTAACAGCTTCTATTTTGAATGAAGTCTTGAGTCTGTACCTGCCTTCTCTATTCAGTAATAAAGAACCTGTATTGGAAACCTGGACTCACCATCCTGTCTCTAATGTAACTCTGTGACCCAAGCTTGACAACACCTGTATAGAAAAACAGCCCTTCATAAACTGCAAAAAATATATGTATTTGAAAGTAAGATGTTAACTTTAACGTTTTCTTTTTATTGAAATACAGGAATGAAAATACAAATTGAAAATGAGATGTTACATGCAACTTTTCTTTAAATAGAAATACAAGTATGAAAATACAGATTGAAAACGAGATGTCAGATGAAGATGAGGCATGATTATGAATGCTTTCGCCAGATTATTTTTCTTCATTCTGGAATCAACTTTTTTCAGGATTGTTCATTTTTCTTTCAGCGTAAACTGATGCCATTTCTTGCTTTTTTGTTCATCTCAAAGAAAACTTTGAGAACCGCTAAGAAACTGGAACAGTACAGTATCTGCACACAACACAACTTTCCACGCTGATGCTAGATGGTGCAGTAACTCAGAATTATACTATGTGTATGATGTCATGCCTACACTCTTGCTGAGTCTCGCCGAGACTGCCCAAGACTAGAAATTTCACAACAGACAGTCTCTTTCATTGAGACAGTTTGTTCCAGGGTTCCTGAGACTTGTTGCGGAAAGTGTAGATGCGGCATTAAGTATTTTTTGCATCTCACAATAAATTTAGTGCTTGTGCCCTGTGATTGCTGATTACTAGTAAATGGTGCTAGATGAAATAAGAATTGATTCATTGATTCTACACAGCACTTGGCCTGAAATGTCTTTATCGTGTTCACCATTTACCCCACTAACCTTCATCAGAGTTTTCCTTTAAGCTACAGCACAATCTCTCTGTTCCCATCCACTTGGAGAGTAACTAACAAACTAGCAGAGAAAAGGTTAAAACTAAAATCAATGTACATTAAGTAATGAGCTTGCAAGAGAACATATTGAACATATAGAAATGAAAATGAAACAACATTTTAACCCTAACCCTAATCTTTTGAATTGAAAACAATTACATTTATTAATAATTTATTAATTTGTTGCATCCTCCCCATGTCAATTTTTGTTAAAAAAGAGACTCTGACATCTTTTTTATTACTTAACCGTATGTGGACACTGACACTAAAGTGATAAAACTATATTCCGATTAACTATATGCCATAATTCACTTGTCCTTTTCAGTGAGAGTGAGTCGTACATTAGGTTAGTGGTGTGTCTTTAAACATACATTCTGATTTATAATCTGTTGATGTCATATCACTCCTGTCTCACTCTGCCATGGAAACAGAAACAAGTGTCAAGTACAGAATGTTGTAGTCGATTTTATATATTTATACTTGCTCTATATGTGCTTACTGGTAGATATTAGTAGAATTTTCTGTTTATTTTTTTCAGAGGGTCTTCAGGGGATTTGCAATCCGCAAATATGGATTAAAATTTTTTAAAATTTTTTTTCAAAAAAGCAATTGGTGACTCTGTACCAGTAAAGCAAAATCTCCTACCCTTGACATCCTGCTCTACTTAATTAGATCTTGGAGCTTGGGATGCTATGAGGAACATAGATTAGAGTTTACTGCTTTTCTAGATGGAGATGTCAATTAATTTTGTTGGGGAATCTGATGAGAACAGTCACAATGTGTATGTGTCTTTTGTATATTGCGTACTGGGCATATCCAGTGGGAGGAGATACAACATACAATCAAGAGACTGCATTTTATAACCAACCTGGCTACCACTCATGACAAATTGGAGTTTTGTCCTGGAAAAAACAAAATCTGGTCTGTACTGCTTAGATTTGGCTAGTGTTCTACACTATAACAAAAAAATAAGCTACAGGTTTTTGTTAAGTTTACTTTGCTAACATATTTAACAATTAATTTCCTAAAGCATATGTCAAATATAATCTTAAGACGCAATGAGCAAATAAAAATCAAGAGTTATATTTTTATGTACAAAAACTCACAAATTAGGGCAGAGGAATTAATTATGACACTTCAGCTAATTAATTTCAGTTTGATCCTTGTGACACTTTCAAATGATTCAGCCACATACCTTGAAGCTTTATCAAATCAATTGCATCTTTATTTTTTGCCTTTAACCAACAATGAAGACTAATGCCACTCTTTCTTGTTTTCAATCACCAGTACAGAAGTGCTCCCCTGGCAGTGTTTTAGGACAGACCTAATTAATCGCTCATCTGCCCTGCATCATGCCTATACATCACAATGGCAGCTGGAACTGCTACTTGTTCTAAGGCTATTGCTCACACAAGGCACTCATCTGTTTTTCAATAATATTACCACAGGTGGTGATTTGTAATTAGAGTGTGCAGCTTCAGGATTTTTGATTTTTCTATGTGAAAAGTAATTTGAGTGTGTTGTGGCATGCTTCAGGAGATTTGAGTTATGGCACTTGTATTAATAAGTCCTTAGCAGTGGACTATTCGCTAAATGCTATTGGTCAAAGAGCAAAGTATTCATGCTTACAGCAAAAAAGTAAGGTAAGTTCTTATTTAACTGTGGGTGGCTTATTTTCTCTATTAGGACTTATTAAGTGTTTTTAAATAATGTGGTATCTTTTCAATTTATATGGATTGGGCTTTACCTAAAAGTCAAGTGTACTATAAAATTAACATTATACAATACATTCCTTATCTCATAATAGCAACCACTTTTAAAAGTAGCTCTCTCTCTTATAAACCCACACACATGCACACACACATTATATAACTTATTTAACATGTGAAATGCTACTGTGTATGGTAAATTTAATTTTGTTCTTAATAACATTGATATTTTGCTATTATGAATATAACTACTGGGTTTACACCTTGAGTAAAGCCCGCTTTTATTTTTAGTTCAAGTTTAAAAACTAAAATATATAATTTTTCTCTGTATGAAGTTTGTTTTTGATTTGCTTACGTTTCTGTTTTTACCTAGTGCTATCACAGGCTCACTGAGAAGCTAACTTAATAAGTGTTTACTAATAAATGCAATGACTAAAAATGTTATGACACCATAATGTAACTAACTTCATTCCATTACCGTATTTATTTATTTGTGCAGTCCGTTTCATTTATCTATGCCAGGAAGCAATAGTGTTAAATTTACTGCATTTTGCATATTTAAAATTCACAATCAGATGTAAAGTAAAACCTCATATTTCATAAGCTGTCTATGAAGAATATGAACACATTTATATTTATGTAATGAACTGTTCAAAAATGCATTAAAGTGATGTATGTGTCATTACAATAAGTAAAATATTGATTTACTTTTTTGTTTAACATTTGCTTAAAGTATCAAATATACTTGAAATCTGACCTGCTGAAAACATTCAAACAAAATAAGCAGGCCAAGGCAATTAAGCCCATCTGTTTTGATAAATTCTTAAATTGGTGTTTAAAAGTAGAGACATTATTTTAAAGGATTTTAGAGCTCCTAAGACTGGTTACTCAATGAGAAGATTAAAGACATTTTTCATGAGGAAATAAATGGAATTGCTCTTCTGTTTCATGGCATGTCATCACATCCTTTGTCCTTTTTGTTGCTTGAAGCAATTTGCAGCATTGATTATTTTAAACCATGGTCAAGTCTATCATTATTCTTTGGAGTGTTTTCTTTGCACAACTCCTACAGAGTTTATTTACTTTCATCAAGGAATCCTTTTTTGAAAAAAAAACCAAAACAATTTAATTCATTAGAATAAACTCTTTAAAAAAGAACTTTGTGTGTGAAGTACACTTATACAGTACATTATGGAAATACACTTGTGGTTTTGTTCATACTTTCAAATAACATGCATCTATTGTTTTGCACAAATAATCCTAACATGTATGTTATTTAAATGTGCTACATTTTTACATTATAACGTGTTGGAATAGCTGTTGTTATTTTTTTATTTCATTTAAATGTATTTTTGTAAAGCCTAGAACATATAGATTTTTACAAATACATAGATGTTTCATAGAATTATAAAAAGGTTACTAAAGGATAATGAGAATAACAAATTAAAAATACATTTATATATGCTAGTGATCCACAAATAACAAGACAAAGGAAGCTCAACAGTCCTTGATCAACTAACTGTCCTCTGCATGGACATTGCACAACGGACAAGAGTACAGGCCAGTGCGGATGACTTTAGTAAAGTAAGTGAAGGTCTGACACTGAATCTTCCACTTTTGATGGTACATCCTTTTCGTGCTGTTCAGCAGTCTTGGAGGTACACTATAAAAAGGTAGGAACTCTAAGCATCACCACAGGACACTGAGTAAAGAAAACAGTGAAAATATAATAACGAACAGTCATAATGTTTCAGTAATTATTGAAAAGGCAAGCAAAATAAACTCACAAGCAAGATTAGAAAAAGTCAAGCATTAATTTTATTTATTCTGGCTAAGAACGTCAGCAACGTTTCAAAATAATGTATGGCCTGGATTATTAGTGCGTTCTATGTGGTAAAGAAGAGCTGCACCATTTTCACCATATATTGGAAAAGGAGGGTTTTAAAATTGGCTCCTACCATAATTACAAGCCAATTGTAATGCTTTAATTACTGGTTTTATATGCTTGAACCTCCTGGTCTTGTTCCAGTATGATAAATAATGCAAAGTAATAAAAGATTGAATGGAAGAGCTGATAGCAAAGCTTTCAAGAGTTCAGCTATTCTTTCTGCAAATACATTAACTAGTATTATTGTATTCTGCATATTAGGAAACCAGTTTCATTCTGTAGATTTCTAAGGTGGGGAAAGCAGACCTTACATAATGTGTCAATTAAGGGTTAGATTTGGGCCAAAGACGACACCTAAATTGTGTATATTTATCCAAACTAAACTTGAAGCCTTTCTAATAAAGAGATGCCAGTCTTGCATTAATATTCACATAATAATCACTTGCCAGACTCTTATGCTTTTTTATGAATTATAAATATTATCACTTGCAGTAATTCAATACTCAACTAATGACACATTTGAAGAAGGTACATTTGTTTTTATTGATAACTCAGCATATACAATTAAAATTTTTGGAGGATCACATCCTACTGTGTTCTATCAAGAGATGGAAAATGGCAGGCCACAAGGGCAAAACAATGAGAGGACAGAAAATGAATCTTGAAAAGTGCGAAACCAAAACCTGAAAATCAAGCCTAACAGGTGTCAAAACATAAAATGTAATCAGAACTAAATTGAGAACACAGGCAAAAGTTCATTTCCTATAATCAGTAACCTGAAACACTTGAAAATGTTATTAGAAATAGTCAAACATGGATGATGAATATACTGCATTGACATCATACAGCCCTTGATTACTTCACTTGATGTGACTTCTAGGGTCCATCACTAAACAGCCCATGGTCATGTCCATGCATAAAATGACACCGCCATTTGTTCTGTAAATTCAAAGCAAATAATAACTGATTTTGTGCCAAAATGCTCTTTCATTACTAAAATTATCACATTTTGTAAATTTTCAAGTTCAGATTTCTGGGAAGAAATGAAGAAAATTGTCCAGGAAGAAAATGGGAAAAAAATACGGAAACCAGGAAAAAATTAATAAAGCAATCACAACAACAGGTAAGATGTGACAAGATATGGAATGAACAAAATTCTTCTTTTTTCTCTTCATCTTTTGCCACTTATGTAAGGGGTCAATATGCTTGATCATCCTTCTCCAAAGTGCTTTGTTCTGCACATCCTTCCCAATCAAAATTTGACCTGCAGTAGTAGCAAAATGGGGTCATGGCAATTAAAATCATTAACAGCAGTATGCTGTACCAGCTATTGTTTCTGTCTGATTACTCCTAATGTTCTATAGTAGTTGGGTGTTGTACTGTGTTAGCCATTATGGGAGCAATGAGAAGTGAAGCAAAATTACACCTTTTATTGGCTGACTGAACAGATTACAATACACAGCCTTTTTAGCCAGCTCTGGCCCCTTCTTCAGGCAAGTTGAGTTGCCTCGAAAGCTTCCATATTGCAATCTGTTCAGTTAGCCAATAAACTGAGTCATTTTGCTTCAGTTCTCACTGCTTTAGGTTAGTTTCTCTAACCTAAAATGTACAGGTTATTATGGAAGACAACAGCAAGTGTTTTTAAGTTAAAAACATAAATGGGATTTAAGTTGCAGTAATGATTTGGCAATTGATAACAGTACGTGTTATCAACATATTATGATCAACATATTATTCAATATATTTAGTCACATGATTTTTCCACTTCATTTGACAGAAAATGTATGCACAGAGACATTCTAGTGTGTCAAAGATTTGCTTGCCAAATCGTACAGGTGCAAAAGTTTTGGCTTGAAACCCTAAATTGTGCTTAACATGCACATGTAATCTTGTTGCTCTGTTCAGAAGCAGGTCAGCATATTCTCAGGTCTCAGATAATCAGAGATTAGATTCTTTGTGGATTATACTGCACTCTCACAATAGTAACAATACCAAACCAAGTTTCGTTCTTATATTATAACTTCCCCAAAGACATGCATTTTTTAATGTTCCAAGGAAGCTGCATGTGCCTGGGATCTAAATTGGCAGCAGCGGAGTGCTACTGGTGTCATAAAACCCTGGTGAATCCTTTGTAGTTTAATTGACTTTGCTTTAAGTCAAGTATCTGTATAATGTCACTGCTGTATGCATCTGAATTTCCCCATGGGGATAATAAAGTTTATCTAATCTAATAAAAATGGATACTGCCATTGTTTAGGTTGGAGGCTCTTATAGCCCCTGACAATTCAAACTTGCATTTTTTTTTGCCCTCAGTTTCTTCACTTATTTTGGGCAATACTAAAATAAGGAATCTATGGGGCATGAATTCGTTGTTGTTCTACCTGTTTTACAAGGAACTTTTATTTTGGCAATAAGAGGTTTGTTCATTCCAGTTGTATACCACCAGAACTTGATGTACAGTAGAATATACCCCTATAAAGGTACTACCGTTATGCATCAGACTGTCCTTTAATTCCATCCGACTGTTCTTATATACATTGAAAATCATCTTTGAAATAAGGCAATCGTCAACTGGACTTGTCTCTGGACTCCCGCTAATTGTTATGAGTGCCATCCTGCACCGATTTATTTACCTGAGACACAACACAGTCTCGAGCATTAATCTAAAACTGAAGGAACTGCTTTAAAACTGAATGTCAGAGTGTATTATATACAACATATCAAATTCAAGGTGCAGAAACTATTAATAGTGATAGATTCTTTAATGGTTACTGCTTGTGCCTTACAACTATAGGGCCCAGATTTAACTCCCTACCCAATCTCTGTTTTTTTGGGCTATGAACAAACTCCTTGTGTTCCTCTTCAATTTCTCTAGATACTCTGGTTTCCTTTTACTTACCAAAGATGTGCATTTTAGGTTAAATGACATCTCAAAATTGGCCTAGTGTGAATGAATATGGATAATTAAGCTCTTGTGACGAACGGCTGGGTCCCATGCCTGGCCGGGACGCCCCTGCTGTGTATGTTCCGGGGGAGCAGCCATGGACAGCTCAATACCTCCCCCGGGGCGCTTGGTGGCAGCCTCCCTGGCCGACGGTGATTCCCCATCCTCCCGCAGGACTCCATGGGAGATAGAGTCCTCCACAGCTTGGTTGGGGCCCGGGGTGGCCTCTAGGGGGGGCTGTCTCCTTCCAACAGCCTGGCTGGACGAATCTGCAGCCCCACCTGGAAATGCAATTAGGACCAGGTGGTCAAGCACCTGGAATGCTTCCGGGTGGGTTATAAAAAGGGCCAGCCACCACCACTCGAGAGCCAGAGTCGGGAGGAGGAGGACTAAGCCTGAGGAGGAGTGGTGGTAAAGAAAAAGAGTGTTGTGTTGTAGAAGTGCTTTGGGGACTGTGTATTGCCTGTGGGTCATGGAGAAGACGTGTGCCTTTGTGGTTTATATGTGTCTCTGTGTCCATCTGTTTCAGGTCGGGCACCTATATAGCGCCTTTGTTACACTCTATAATGGACTGGCAAAAACAGTTTATGTGCTCAGACCAGATGGATGGATTTATGTATGTATAGTATGGAAAAGACTTTTACTTAACATTTATGAATATTTACATTTATTTATATTTTCTGCCTTTTTATGTGCAATTTACGAATACACATTTACTTTAATAATAACTTTTTAAACATTCATTGCTTAGGACAGAGTATTTAAGTAATAAACCTCTAGCTGATTAACCTGGCCCAGTGTAAGAATGGTTGTGTAGGCGAGTGGACCCAGCAGTGGACTGGCATATGTTCGGGGCTGGTTCTTGCATTCAATGCTCCTGGGAAGGGCCTTCAGCCCCCAACAACCCGTGAATGGATTAAATACATTTGAGAATATATTTATTACCTTTTGTAGGACATATTAAACAGAAGAAATCGGATTTCAAAAAAAATCATTGAATTTAGGAGTGATTAAACATAAAGTAAATTATTTTTTAAAAAGTGCATAGTGTATATACTTAATGTAAATCCAATAAAGCAATACTACTTACAGTGTGTGTACTGAATGGCAGCCCTGGCTCCAGATAAAAATCGTAAGCAGGAGTGTCTGAAATAGTAAGGAGGGGTGTATGGTGTAATAAAATACCAAAGATCCAATATAGAATAATATATTCTTAAAGTTGATGAATTACACATATTCAAAGAGAATCATAAGCAAGTATAAAAATAAGCAGCATTTCCTAATGCACGTTAGTACAGAAAGGGTTAAGTCACAAAAAGGCTTGTGCCTGTATAATTTTATTTTTCGTAGCAAGCTAGAAAACCGTCAATATTTCATGAAGGTTAAGTGGGTAGAGAGATGCTAACAAGCAGGACCCCCTCTTCTCCAGGTGGAGAGCGAGGGCTGAGAATTAGAGATAATTGTGGCAAGAACTGGACGGGACCAAGGAGGGGAGGAGGCCTGCCAGGTGGCTTTGATGGATAAGATAGGGTGCTATGTTCATTAGGTTGGGAAATATTGGTGGGACTAGCTAGAGGTAAGACCAAGGGCACTTGAAACTGGAGTCAGGTAGGAGTGTTGAATGAACGGAGTGAGGTAAAATGTTTGATAAGTTTGCTGAATTTGCTAATTACTCATTTCAATTGAATTGAGACTGTGTGTACATCATGCAATAAAGCTTGATTCTGCCTGCACATCCTGAGGTCCCCAAGTGACTTCCTTGAGTAGTGTGTCTCTGTCACAACACCCACAACAACAACAGCATAGGTTGGAGGGTTAGGGATTTTGACATGATACTTGAGGATGGCTTAGACTGGCCAAATTACCACTTGGAACCAGGCGTGATGAGTGCAGATATTCAAATGATTTAACAGTTAGGGCAAGGTTTTTTTTGTACACTGTCAAATACAAGCTGTGACAATGCAATTCCCGGAATTAATCTATATTAAAAATGTGTACCATTCCAGAAATTAAATTGTCACACTACATATAAATGTGCATTAAATACTGTCCACACTGTAGCAAAGCATAACAACTAAAATCATTAGCAACAAGCATGAGAAACCTACATACTGCAATGTGTTCTTATTCAGAAAGCCGTACTTCCATCATCAGTATATTAATTCAGCAGTTGACAAAAGCCCCAGGAGATACTCTGAATCTTTCTTTATTTTCCTTTTCAAATGTATTATTATTACCGTGTTTTTATGAGTTACTGTGGGCATAAAAAACATTAAATTATTAAAATAATATACATGGGAATCAAGAGTACACAACCACCATAAAATTTTACCTTTTGTAACTGAAAAGGCTGAGATATAATGTTATAACTTTTCAATTTTTAGTAAAAAATTTTATCTAGCAACCTTTAAATGAAAAATATGGTTTTATTAGTGTACTGCTTTTTGCAGTTTATTTAATTATTGCAATGTATGCATGCTTTGGCTGCTAGTTGCGACTTTGTGCTGATTTTTTTTAATTCAAAGTCATACTTTAAACAGCTTCCTCCCCACACATAACCGTCTGTAAAATGAAGTTATTGTAAATGTTTAAAATATACTGTATAGATAAAAAAAATGTCTTACTGCACTGCAACAAACACTCTAAAAAACATTTCAATCAAAAATCCAGCAAAAAAACAGCCAGTTGATCCCTGAAATCAACATGAAGGCAGACAAGCTCAAATTACCTCATTGCAAACTACATTGATCTTTATGTCTGATATAGAGATGTGTTTTTTGAAGGTTTTATTTTTAAATGGATTTACATTTTCACCTTGTGCAGTCAAAATTTCATATGTATATACACAGTATACACACACACACTTGAACCTGCAAAAGATCTGGGCTTTGTCCAGGTTCCCTCTTTATTGTCGGAAGTTACAAGCAAGATAAACAAGCAAATGCACTATCAACAGTTACTTTAGTATTTTATTTATTAATAGCTTGGTCTGCTATTGTTCTCCCTTCAATCCTCAATCTTCTTTCTACAGGAGTCTGGCTGCACATTTTTATCAGGCCATCAGACTACAGTTGTGGTGACATTGGGTGCCTTTTGTTGATTCACCATTGGACAGAGTCAAACCAGAGGTTAATCTTCTTCATCTCTGATCAGCACAGTGTTACTTTGGAAAAAGTAGACAGACAAATTACCCTTTCATTTGAAGGCTGTGATCCTTTCTGCATAACCAAATAAAGTGAAATACTTTCACTGAGTTCATTTATTTTCAAGATGACACAATGCACTTTTGTCCAACCTTAAAAAAAATATTAAAATGCATATATTAGTGGAACTTGCTGGCATGATCACTTTAGATAAGAAAGGTGTAGATAAGCAAACATTTTCTAAAGGCAGATATTTTACTGTTTTGGAAATGTCTGTGAAAAAAGGTTGAGCTTTTAAATATCTGTTTTCTTAACCAGCTCAGACTAATACAAACACGGGGACATGCAACACAGACACGGGGACATGTAAGGTAAAAAGGTAAAAATCAGCTCTGCACAAACAGAAATAATAACAAGAATGGACCAGAAAATGGATGCAGGAAAATAAATATATTCAAGCTTAAATATTGTTTTTTATTTATGATTATATTCAGTGTAATGTATTCAAGATTAAATACTACTTGTTGTTTTTTTTATTTAGAATTACATTCTGTATAAGTAGCAAAACTAGTAGCTATGTGTCTACTTAAAGACTAGTCTTATGGGGCCAGACATGATTCTCACACGAGAATACATGTCTAGGGATAACCCGTTAAAAAGTGTGCACACCCGCCCCCAATTTCTCCAGTCCATGCATTTCAAACCGCTGCTGGGGTTACAGGGAGAGAGCAAACAATATTGACAACAATTAACAATTAACACTGAGAGAAAATAAAAAACTAAATTTCTGTTATCCATTCAAGAACTCATTAGCACAAGGTAACTGAAGCTAAATTATTAATTTGCATGTTGTAATGAGCACTGCAACACTGGAAGCAAACATACAAACACACTTAGACCACTGCAACTACTGGGCTCAACACGCCTTTCTGTCATTTTAACTGTTACATCACTATATGACATAACAACAGCAAGCAGAGTTTACATAAGCTTTGTGATCTATGGATATATGAGTTAAAACATTGCAGCTATTTTGTCATGACATGATTGCAATTCAACAGTAATATTAAATTTCTTTAGTCTTTTGTTTAGATGTACAGTTAGAAGGTGCATGTTGTGCAGCGCCATCTGTGCTTTACTGTTGCTGACAGAGAGATTTGTTGATTCAGGTGTTTTGAGTACTAAAACCTGCATCTCCTGTGGCTCTTTGGAATTAACTCTCTTAACAGCAGTCCTTTTGATGGAGTGTGATACCTGTTCACTTTTCACTTCAAATGCATGCTTTGCAGTTCATATTTTCATAAATATAGCTGTTAATTTTTTCAAGCTTACAAACTCCTACACTATTGTTGTAATGCTGAACAACAGACAGCACACACAGCACCTGCAACAACATATCGTTCACGTTTACCATTCATCCATTGGTGTTATCAAATTCCACTGTATAATCTGATGCCACAGAAACGTCTTTTCCCTTGCATCACATTCTGTTTATTTTTAAAACAGGATATGTTTACTTTTAAAATGTGCAATGTGCTCTCTGTGCATGCAATACACAATTATATTTCTAGGAGAATTTTCAACTGTAGGCAGTTCATCATAAACAGACGCTTGCTCTCTGTTGGACCAGGTTAACAAGAGCACCTCTAATATTTGCAGTTCAAAATCATCGCCCCTGCTTTGAGCACCTCCTTCATGGCGTTGGATTGGATTAGAAGTGTGATACATAGTGAGCCATCACCAAATCACTCATAGTTATCTCCGGATGTATGTATTATACATCTGGCTTCAGCAAGACTACTTAAAGACTGGATGTCGCTGAATGTGTAGCGTGTAATGGTTTCGGAGATGCCAAGCTAGCTGTGGGCACCTCAGCATGAGTAAAGTTAAAAGCTGAAAATTAAAAAAATATATATTATCATCATACTTGTGTTTCACTTGTGTATGAAAAATCAACAGAAAACATATATACTCATTAGTGTCTTCTCCTCCTAATCCTACAGGCATCTACTTTCTAAACCTTATTTTCCCATTACAGGATCATGGAGAGATTCATGCACAACGGAGGGATTAAACACGGTTGGGATGCTATAATATTGCTGGATAAACCGATGCATATGTGTGCATCTATTCATATATGACCAGTTCAGAGGTACCATTCAACCTAAACAATTCAATACTCTAAACTGAATTAATTGCATAAAAAAACCCATGTTCCTGAGCCTGTGAGGTATCAGTGCTAGCTACTGCACTGCAGTTCTGTACTTGTTACAGTCAAACCATGTCATAGTTACATGCAGAGAGGGGCTAATGGTGAATATGGATCTCAAAGCAGCTGCATAAAGATCATTTTTAATGATTCACTGCAATTTTTTGGTTCCTGTAGGTTCACAAATAAAAAATAATCTAGTTACTTTTCTTGTAATTATTTATGCCTTTAGCAATTAAAAATAATCTTCAAACTGACTCTACCTTAATATGAATAGAATTCGTAATGTCTTTACAGTTGATTTTATATTACATAGGCTGAGTTAAATGAAAACTGCTCATTTGCTGTCTTTACAGTCCTTTGTGGTTATTAGTATTCGGTGGTTATAGCATGGGAACAATTGTTTATTTTTAAAAACATTTAAAGAAAAATGACAACCTATCAAGCTTTAAGAAATAGTTGTGGTTAATAGCAGAGAATGTCATGAATGAAAATTGACCATTCATTCAAACAGTAAAGATATGAAAAATTTGCAAGAAATTCTTCAAAATGAAGACATGGTTCATTTGGTGACAAGACACAGCCTTGACACCCACAGTGAATGACTTAACGCCAAGTATTTGGATACAATTCTCACTACAGTTGTATGGGGAATATACAGCATGCAAAGGCTGCCCTGTTTCCCCATATTCTTGAAGCACCTCCCACAACACTGGGACATGGACATATGCTTTTTCCAGATCTACAAAACACATGTAGAGTGGAATATCATACTATCATGTACTCTCCAGCAACTGTTGAACAGCCAGGATGGAAATCACTTTGGTTCTCCTGTATCTTTGGCTCAACTATTGGATGGATTTTTCCCTCCAGCATCTATGCATGAGAGACAATTACTAATCTTAATATATTAATGCACAGTAGTATATTTTATTATTAAATAGGTGACTTCAAAGTACACAGATAAACCATTAAATCATTCAAGATGTCTATGTCTACATGTATTTAAAGCATTTGTTCAGTAGTCAAAGTTATTTCTTCATAATTGTGTTATATATTGATTTGCCACATGAAATTGTGTTCTACTGTAAAGCATTTTTCATAAATTAAAAACAAAATACTTATCTTATTCTAGAATTTTATAAGGGGTTCCAAGGAAACATGAAAAAGCATGAAATCAGTCAATTTTTCGAGTATTGAGTTGGTCCACATCTTGAGATTGCACACATACTGCGAAACAGTATATCCATGTCATTTTAGGAAAGAAAACTGTTTAAAAGCTAAATATTTTTTGGGAGGTTAAGCAATTTAAAAGGAGACCACCCATTAAACTAACCTGGCTGCTCGTCTTCATCACCCTTTAGTGTTGGGGCATGGTTTCACCTTAAAGAGTCTTCTCCAAATACTGTTATTGACATTACTAAATGTTGATGCCCAGATGTGAATTACTGTCTTTGATCTGTTGACAACAAGACAGTAATCACTGAAAAAATATCACACAATCATTAACAGTCTTTCATTATACAGAAAACTATTCCACCCACTCAAAAAAAAAAAAAATAATTGGAAATATTTCGAAAGATATTGCTTGCTATTGCCATTATTATAATGTATGCATGTGTTTCAATAGTCTAGTGAGAGAAAGGTTCAGCATGTGAAGTGACAAGAACTTAACAGATGTTATAGGGTTATATTTCGTTTTAATCAGGTTAAATTTTAGTAAGTTTAGAACAGATGTTTTAGCTTAGGCAGAGTGGTAGCGCAGGGCTGTCATTCCTGTCATTCTATTGCATTTCTTCCCCATGTATTTATAGATTCAGAAGTACTGTATCTGTCAGTGTCAGTGGGTTTACTCCCTTATAAACATTGTCCTCAGTTCTTTTATTAGCACATTCTGAGTAAGTGAGATGCAGTATACACTATAAAATTCAATAATTGGTTTGTAGCGCTTCAATATGTTTCATAAAAAAATGCAATGCAGTGTAATCAGCTCACTCAGATTTATTATGTGTATAAAGTACAATGAAACTCTTATTTGTGCTGTTCACCATGACTGTTCCACTCTGTGTGAATTTCACTCTGCAGAATATGAAAAATAACAACAGAGGCTGTAATAGGCAGAAAATTAGGGCCAATTAGGAAAAAATAATCATAATTTATGTGCACATCTGTCTGTTATTTCAAGCCATACTAGAACATAACTACTGAAAATACATAATTTTAGAAACAAAAGTAGCATAATATGCAGCCTGTAGTTTCAAACATTCAGTGTCCAGGGGTTGGAGATCATAGCTTTTTCAAACCTTTTCCCATTATGCCCACTCAAGCAAGAAACATATCCTTACCTAAAAAAATAGTACCAAGAATTTATGATTAAATACATTACTTACATGCCTCAGAAAAGCAGAAGGCTTGTTTTCTTAAATTAAAAACTTTGCTGTGTCAAAGTGGAGGTATTTGGTAAGTTTTAAGACTTTTATTTTCAAATTGAACATAAAACATTTAACCAAAGTGAGAAGGTCATTCAGTCCTTCAAGCTCATTTTTTAGCTAGTAGCTAAGCTGTCCCAAAATCTCATCCAGATTCTTCTTCAACGTTGACATTGGAACCTCAGTACCCTGAACCTCCATTATAAATGCAAGTGCAATATTTTTAATGAACCAAATTAATATATACCTTGATTGTGAAGAAATAACTTTGACTTGAAAATTTACCCTTTCACTTTGGTTTCTGCCACAATCCCTCATTGTGACAGCCAAGTCAGAACATTTCTTTTAATAATTTTCTTGCTTTACAGTCATGCAGGTGTGCGTTCATCCCAAATTGTGTGTGTGTGTATATATTTATTTGAAGAGCTTCTATAACAAGCCAAATTTCTCCCTAGGGACAAATAAAGTCCTATCTATCTATCTATCTATCTATCTATCTATCTATCTATCTATCTATCTATCTATCTATCTATCTATCTATCTATCTATCTATCTATCTGTGATAACCGTTCACATGCATAGTTTATAGTCACGTAGAAGACTTTCCACCACCAACTGAGTATTGAATGAATTGTCTCTTTGGTGTTTGCCATACTTAAAAAAGTGGGTTGGTAAGCAGCCTATAAATGAGGGTTATGTGGCAGTTTGTCCTGTGAGTAGCCTTCAATAAAATAAGAATATTCCTTCCCCAAACCTAGCATAAGTATATGTGATTCCACAGAAGCTTGGTTACAGTTAGATTATCTAAATTTCAGATCACATAAAAATGTTGTCTGTTTAATTGTATACTTTAAAAATGTTAATATCCAAGACTATGCCCACAATGCAGAACTTTCAACAAATCATTAAATGTAGTATGATATAAGTATACAAGTACGAGTATACAAAAATGGGTCATTTATTGCTAGGCTGGTATCATTTTTCCATGCAAGTAATTATATTAATCTTGATTGTGCTTATTGTTTACACAGACTTCTTAAGTCAAATAGGAGCATTACCACATATCCTTGTATTAATTAATAACCCTCTGTATTGACAGGATTAGTTTGAAAATTGCTTAGTGAAATGTACATGAAATAAAGCACATCATCTAAGTGACTGACTAGCTGGCTTTGCAATCTTATTTTTCTCTAATTTTTTTAATATGTAATGAATACCTGTGAAAGGTTATATACCATAACTCCAGCATAATCAGTTTATCTGTTGATGAGCATGTGCCATTAAACTTCAACCAATAACATCCCTACATTATATATCCATTTTTGACTAAATTTATTGCTCAAACTATGTCAGCCCTTGCATATCAAAATGCATTTACCAGATTGTCTTTGAACTTGACTCACAAAACTAAAAATGTTCTAATATAAAATGAATTTGTACTCCTTAGAGCGTGCTGGAGGCACATTATCATTAAACAGGCCATCCCTATTAAAACTGGTGCATGAGGCAGTCCAGAGTGAAAACTTGGGACCACAAAATTATACAGCATGAGTAATTTTGCTTAAAATACAGCTATTATTCAGCATGTGTTGCTTAGGTTAAAAGCTTTATTTTTGAATAGGATTGATTATAGTTTAAGTTGTTAGTGTTACAACTCTTAAAACATAGGATTGAATCTTATCCTGTCTGCCTGGAGTTATTCTGTATCTTGTGGCATGTGAAAGCCATGCTTCTTCAGTTGACTGGAAAATCTAAACTGGCCATTTATAAGCTGGTATATGTGCACCCTGCAATGGGATGCTGTTCAATCAAGTCTTGTTTTCTGCTTTTTACTCAAAGCTGCACCTCCTGCAACAAAATAATAAAAAAGATAAAAACTGAAACTGGATGATTTTTGTCTTTTCATAATTCTTACTGAATTATTTCATAGGCTTCTGTTATATTGTCTATAATAATATTTTAAAAGTGCATGAGTAGTAACAGGTAAGTGACTGTATCTGACAGAGGTTGTGACCCTCGGTATTAGTGTGTTGCACTGCCATGCTGAAGACTTTTTTTAGCTCAAATCATATACAGGTTTACTAACTTTGTGTTAAACCAGACACATATCTTCATAATCGCATCCAACAAAGAAAAACATCTAATGAATCGGTTATGCATTTTTTGGGTAATTTGTAGCAAACCAAGCTCTGATAAAAAGAAAATTCTCTCTAAGTTTGCTGTCAGAGTTCTCCACTGATCTGTTGTATAAGCACTTAATCTTTCCTTTTTTATATGTACGACTGAAAAATGAAAAGACATGTAAAATTTGAAAAGCCAATGAAAATTTATCAGCATGGATCAAAGTCTTACAAAGCACATCATTTTATTCAAAAATAATTTTGTAAGCTTATATCAAACTTAACACTTAGAAAATAAAAGTAATTTTGGGCAAGGACCACATAGGGTAACTTAGTGTATCCCATCTGGTATTCATAAGAAAATTCTGAAAAAAGATCCACATGTGCTTATCTTTCATGAAAAATGCAGAAGCAATTAACAAAATTCATTAAATGTTGGGCCATTAAACAAGTAAGTTATATAAATAAATTAAGGTCTTGATCATACTCAATAATGAATAAGGCAGATGGGATTGAGGGTCGTGTGAAGAATTGTAGTCTCTGTGTTTTATTAAACAAAATAAATCGCTATACCTCTCTGATCAGTTCAAACAATAGAGTGAGGTATAAAGCAAGCTACATATCAGTTCAGAATTTATAAATCATATTTTTTTAATCTTTAATAGTAATTTAAAAAAAATAATATTTTAATTTTCCATATTTTTCAACTATCTTTGTTATTTAAGGTGTAGTCCACTCTAATATATTGTGATGGACAATGCGGGCATCCCAGCCAGGAAGGAGGGTGGCTCCTTAACCAGACAGGAGGCCAGCACTATGCCACTCCAAGAAACAGGGCAAATAAAACTCTTCCTACCCCAGAACAGAGGCAGAGAATGTTGATGAAAAAGGGCCTGTATAATGCAAGGACTAGAGAGAACAATGGATTTGGTACATTGCCTCCCTCAGAACGTTAGATGGCAGTTTCCCCGGATTTAAGTGGTGCCCCGGGTTCCCACAGACCACAATGGAACTTGGAGTTCTTAGTCTCAACCCTGTTGGGTACCTGTTGGTGTCGCCAGGGAGTGCTGCGAAAACAGAAGAGCCATATTGTATGGGGTTGCCGCCTAACCCAGAAGTGCTTGCAGACCACGTGGACAGAAGAGCAGAAGCACTTCCGGGTTAACCAATATAAAAAGAGTCAGATTCGGGTTGGAGTGAACAAAGCTCGCTTGGGTGGTGTTGAGGAGTAGAAGAGACAGACAAAGAGGGAAGGAGAAGGAGAAGCTGAAGAGAATTGTGGTGATTATGCTTCTGGACCTTTGTGGAAGGTAATTGTACGAATAAATCAGCTTTACTTGAAAGGAAGTAGTGTCTGTGAAGTTGTGTCTGGGGTTTGGGGCTTTCTGGAGCCCCATAGTGGGTTACAACATATACATTTGAAAACACTGCTTCTGTTTCACAAGTTTTCTGTCCACATTAGCATTTTCAGATTATCTGTGAAATGATACATATGTGTAAACCATTCCTATTGGGCTTGTGCAGTTTGTCAGCCAACAGTAATATGTGTTTACAAAGCAATGTGAAGTAAATCAAGACACTAAACACACAAGAAAAGCAAAAGGCACCTGAAATCAACATAAAACAAGACTTCTTTGTCTGGATAGATGATATACAACTGCTTTTAAAGTTTACAAGCAAGTATAATGTACCAAAAGCCCTGGAAAATATAGACACGGGGTCCACCCAAAATAAAAAGCATCAACAATTTCGAGGCACAGTATAGGCTGATGGTTGGCTATATAGGTTGGCTGATGTACATGAATTAAGAAAGAATTACTGTAACTCCATGGTAAAGATGCAATTACAAAAGTCATTATTACAAGAAAACTGAAGTCAGTCCCTAGTTATATTACAATTATATGCAGCATTTTCAAAAAAGTTTTATTTTTCCTGCTCACATTGCTATGCAAGACCCATTTTCAAATGTATACATTTGTAGGCATTTTTGAAAAGGCAACACTGTTTTTAGTTGACAACACAGTTTTAGTCTGGGTGGAAAGCCAACAAAAAAGATGCATTTTCAAATATATTCATGTTAGTGTGGACTAAACCTAAATTGTTCCAAATAATAGGAAAAGTGGAAATGTTTGCTGAACTAGCTCTTTTTATGCTCTTTATGCCTGCTTTTTATTGATGCTATTGTGATACGAGTTAAGGGGGAAAACTCATCAGAAAAATACTAAAATCTGAAAATGTAAAAATGAGACTCCTGCATTTATTAATCAATTCATTCTTTTCTTAGTGCACTTGATCTTATTCCAGATCTCGAAGAGAAGACTATTTGGTCAGTATTATTATACACAAGACATGAACCAACACTTTCAGGCTGCTTTAAAGTCATCAACACACACAGTACATCTTTGAAATGTATGCAGAACCCTGAAATACAAGGAGAAAAACAATATGGCATGGAAAGACAATAAACTCAATACAAAAAAAGTAGACTCTTGAGTAAAATCTTTTTTTTAAATATACCAATTGCATAATACAGAAGTGAAAAAAACAGCAGAAAATAAGAGTTGAATTCATTGAATAATTGTATTCAAGTAGTAACAAAGAGAAGACAGAGTGGCAAATGTTGGCAGGAAAGAGCCATATCTACTAATGACATTTTTACTTTTCATTTCAAACTAAATAATGACAACATATTGGTATGAGAAAACTTACAATTACTTGTTAAACGCCTATAAAAAATTAATTAAAAAGCTCTTCTGAATTTCTAGACTAAAATAATTGAAATAAAAAAGTGAATAAACAATATGAATTATTAAAACAGTAAGAGAACCATTTTTATATAAGAAAGGAACGGGTTGGAATTAAATTCTTTAGCTCCTTTTAGTCCTCCATTAACAGTCTTAAATAGACAGACACAATACTAAACATTTTAATGCCTAACATATTTTGAAAAGTTTATGAAACTGACTGCTTGTAATCTTCAGCATAATGATCTTAATCACACAAAGCAGGACATAGTTTAGTTTACTTCAGTCTTCATTCAGTTATCCAGCATGCTTATTCTAATGCAAGATCAGCATTACACTGATCACTGAAGGATTGTTCACAAGGCAGGAATCAACTGCGTATTATTATGATCAGTTTGGGCAGGTTGTGTGTCTAGCTGAACAGGGTTTATTATGAGTGAGGTAGAAATTTGTTTATGTCTTTTTTAACAGAGAAAATAAAACAGTAGTCAAAAGCTGAAGGTAAGGTCTTTAAGGCAAGTGTCCTTTGGAGGAAAACAAAATGCTAGAAAAAAATCCATAGTCAAACTCAAAGAAGAATGCTAAACCAAAAGATCTTTGAAAAGTAGTTTTCTTTGTCTATAATTGCTCGAGTTATATTTTCTTTCAAATCTTTGCTAAGGTTTCTGAAAGTTTAGAAATATCACAATACATCTGGCAATCTGTTATAGCATGTTTTATCATATCCACCAAACACACTAGCTTACACAAAATGGTGGTGCCCATGAAAATAACCATACAAAGTGGTAACTAATTGATGTTTCTGAAAAAAAAGAACAATCAACAATTGATAACATTCAAAATAATTAAATGAAACAAAAACAGACCTCTGTATTTGGGACTACATGCAGGTTTGGTTCATATTTCTGTTTTTGCTATTTTCTCTCTCTCCCTTTTTTGTTTGTTGCTTTCATTTTATTTAAAATGTGTAACTTTGCCCTGGTCCTTTTGCTCAGCATTTCTTGTTGAATACTTTTAGGTGTGCAAATTATAGTTATCTGAGACACCAGTTGCCACAACTATACCTAGCTGTGAGGTTTTCTCCTACAGTAGTGTTCTTTAGCTCTGTTTGAGCTACTCACTTATTTAAGATATTCTTTTGTTTTGGATTGCTTGGCCTTTGATGTAGTTTCTGGTTTTGTGGTTTCTGATTTTAGATTGTAGACTTTGGCTAGTTACTGTTCTTTATTAGAATTTTTTTTAAGTATTTGAATATTTATACTTTGGTATTGTGATTTTTTTCTTTTGAGAATTTAGACGTTTGATATTTAACATTTTTTGGACTTTGTTTTTTTTTTTATTTAAATCCATCCATAATAATAATGTAAATAATAAAAGCATGTACAGTCAATTTTGTTGTTAAGCGAGTTGATATATATTAAGGAGGAGGAGGCATGACTCTGTGTCTAATATCCTTTTCACCGCACTGACTTTGGATATAAGGTGCTGTGTCTTCATTGCTTCATTCCGTGCACAACACATGGTGAAAGCCAGCAGCACGTGGGGGGCATGCCAATGTGTCATCAAGTTTACATCTGACCTGACGTAACCTACCAATAGCTAACCTAAACTCAAGTAACCTAACCTAACATTAGCATAATACATACATCATATAAATTAATAATAATTATTGAAATACAGTAATAATAATACATTAATAGCAATGTTAATATGGTAATACAACCACTTATGACAAGAGAGCATTTTAATGCTATTCAATTTCATTTATTGTACCTCCATTGTTAAAGTGAGACGCCGTTAGTTGAGACATTGTTAACCGAGCCATGACTGTAATTTTTGCACATTATTCATTTTCTTTCTTGGTTTATCATCATATCTGCTTCTGGCTGTCAATCTTTACTTGTTCTTTGTGGAATCCATTATATCATTGAATCATTGGATCATAGCTGTGTAAGTTGGTGTAATGGAAGTCTGAGAACAAGCTAAATCATCAACCCTACTGATTTATTTAGAATGCAAAGCTGTGTCAAGTGTAACATTTGTTGAAAGATGTTAAATTCTTATTATTTATTTGTCCTTTTTGTGCTTTGAACCATTTATGTATATTTCTTTTTAGTTTTCAGTCTATTTTACTCTTACATAGAGCTTTGGTATTATTTGTGTGTTTATTAAGAGTTAGTTAGGTAGTTAATCAGGTCTTCAGCAGAATCTGCTCTTTTTTATATGACTCATTGTCACTACTAAAATTACTGAACTTCAGCATCACAATTTGTGCATCCTAAAAAAAAATGTATTTGTGTATTTGCAGCTGATTCATGGCCACATCTAGTTTTTCACATCTGATTCTTCCATCCATTCATCCATTATCCAACCCCCTATACCCTAACTACAGGGTCACGGGGGTCCGCTGGAGCCAATCCCAGCCAACACAGGGCACAAGGCAGGAAACAAACCCCAGGCAGGGCGCCAGGCCACCGCAGGGCACACACACACACACCAAGCACACACTAGGGACAATTTAGAATCGCCAATGCACCTAATCTGCATGTCTTTGGTCTGTGGGAGGAAACCAGAGCACCTGGAGGAAACCCCACACAGACACGGGGAGAACATGCAAACTCCACGCAGGGAGTACCCGGGAAGCGAACCTGGGTCTCCTTACTGCGAGGCAGCAGTGCTACCCATTGTGCCACCGTGCCGCCCATCTGATTCTTATTTAAATAAATTAAATGTTTGTCAGAAATCTTTTGATGCAAAGTTAATATTCAGTATGTCTGATGATATAAGGTCTATCTCAAAGGATCATGTTCTAAATCAAATCATAAACAGGCTCTAAAATTTTCAAAAAAGGTCTGTTACTACATAATAACAGCAAAGTGAGAGTGATTTAAAAATGGATGTTGTAACTGTGCTTATCTCTCAGAGAAATATACACATCAAATAAAGTTGTCTATAGACATGTAATCTAGATATCATTCTATAGAAAACATCCTTTCCATTATTTTTTAAACTGAATGTTACAGTTGGGGCTGACCAAAACAGAAATGGTAAATTTCTAGTCAGTAATAAGAAAAGAGCCCTCAGGGTCAAAGAGTGAAATTATTCCAAGGCAAAGAGAGCTCCAGTAATTTATTTGAAGTAAAGAGGATGACCAAGGACAAAATCTGTCTGATTGTATTTTAGGGTAGTTGCTGTATTTGCCAGAGTTGACCCATTACATATAGTAAGCATTCTCCCATGGTGTACATACCC
The DNA here is from genome assembly GCF_900747795.2 of Erpetoichthys calabaricus. Taxonomy (NCBI): domain Eukaryota; kingdom Metazoa; phylum Chordata; class Cladistia; order Polypteriformes; family Polypteridae; genus Erpetoichthys; species Erpetoichthys calabaricus. The sequence continues at coordinate 158,941,689 of NC_041396.2, read as the reverse complement.
TGTGAAGAACCACAGAGAACATAATGCTCCGGGTGCCTCAGGGGAAATTGGTCTATTTCTCTCAAACAGTTAGGTGACATTAGTAAGACAGAGAAAGAAAATACTGAGATCTCACAACTTAATGGCAAGGGCAGGCAGCACAGCATACATTTCTGGTCCCTGACTTTGTGGCAGGACTCCGTTGTGCAGAGAAACCAGACATTATTGGGCATTCAAGACTTTTATTTGGATGGTTTATGATTCCAAATGTGACTCTGAGGCAGACATCTGTATGGAGTAGGAACTTGGAATTTGGACACTAAGATCAGCAACTCTCAAACAGAAAGAATTGGTTGCAATAAACTGAAGGTAAAATACAATTTAAAAGGTAAAGCATAGTAGATGTTACAGGCAACAACCAGTGATCATTTAATTACTCATAATAAGCCTAGTGAAACAGAAAATTACTATTACAGTACAGTGCATTGAAAAAATTTTGAGCAAATATGCTTTTTGTAAGTATTCATGTCATGTCATTTTTTAAGTTGCTTAATCCACACAAGTGTCTGGTTGAGGGGTATTGCTGGAACCTGTCCCAGCTAGTGTTTAAGGCAGGAATATACCCTGGACTGGGTGCCAGGCCATCGCAGAACAAACATACACACACACCAAACACACACTAGTGCCTGTTTACCATTGCCAATTCACCTAATCTGCATGTCTTTGGACAGTGGGAGGAAATCCACACAGACATGGTGAGAACATGTAAACTTCACACAGGAAGGATCCAGGACACAAACACTGGTCTCCTTACTTCATATTGTAATATTTTATAGAGCCATCACTTGCAGCAATAACAGCTATACCAGCTTTGCACTGTGGTTTTGACATGTTCTCCAGTTTGACTGAGTCAATTGTAGGATATTCAGTTTACCGCATTGAAGCCACTCCAGAGTTACTTTGGCATTATCCTGCTGAAAAGTGAACTTTTGTCCTAGCTTAAATTTTTTAGCAGACTGAAACAGGTTCTCTTGCAGTATTCACTTGCTGTTTTAAACTGGCCAGTTTTCTTTCTGTTTAAATCAGATTCCCAACACCATAATGCCTCCAACACAGGGCTGTTTCCAAGGGGTGAGCACAGCCATAGGGGGTGTTTGCTGTTGGCAGTGACTAGATTTCCTCCTGTGTAGCATATTTGAGATTGACATAAAATGGGTGGGGGGTTTGAGAAGAGATTTTGGCCATTTTGGGGCCCAGGGTAACTGCCCCCATTGTCATCCATTAAAGATGTCTCAATATCAACACCATTCTTCACTTTTGGTATGTTAATGTGTACAGCGATACATTTGCACTCCACAAATAGGGCACTGAAGTTTAACTCAATTAGTTTGAACACTAAACCATTTCTTACATGACAATGGGTTACTCTCCTGATTTTGGCCATCTCCAGACATGCATCTGTATGACAATTTTTGAGTGACGTCTTATTTTGTCACACTCTCTTATCCAGGTTGGTGTTATGTAAAGATGTTGATATGGCTGAGTGGTGCCCCTTTACTCCAGTTTCAGCTACTGAACTCTGTAGCACTTTCAAAGTGATTATTGGCCATTGTGGCTTCTCCTTCATGTTTCCCTAGGTAGTATATAGGGACAGCCTTTTCAAGGGAACATCTGGTTGGCTTCTTCTTCCTAATGATTGGATCAACAGTACCCACTGGGTCTTCCAAACATTATGCATTTGTATTATCCTTAATGACTTTGCTCTTATGTCTTCTTTTTCACAGGTGTGATTCAGATTTACAAACTAAATAATAACTGTGGGGTTTTTATCCAGGAAATGTGGCCATTCACTGTGAAAGGCAATGGTAAGGCAGTTATTTCCTTTTACATTTTAGCATTTGTTTTTCAGCTCTGTAAACTGAGTGCTTCCTCTACACAGAGGTTGAACACTGATGAAAAGGGCATATCTTTCTTTTACCTTTAAGATTTTTCCTAACAAAAACAATTTCATATTACTAAAAACTGATTTTGAGCATCACTGCTTTCAATAAAAATTTCAAAGAGAACAAACATTCAATGCCGGATTTAATATTCAGTAAAACTAGAGAACTGGTAAACAGACATATCTAATCTCATAATTATGATTTTAGTAAGAACTGATATTGTACATCATGTGGATGTGTTGATGATTAAACCCTAAAAATATAGCGTAAGGTTTTTTAGAAAAGGAAATCCGACACCCAATTTCTTTCTAAAAATGCTGATATTTATTCTAAGGAAACACGGAGTTTACACTATGAAAATAAAAAAAAAGAAAATGCATCGTTAGCAAGACTGCATCCATCAAGAATAAGGAATTGGCAATGAGAAGCCAACAACATATGTTGCCCAAGTGGAATTCATTAGCTCTAATAGCATCATCAGCTTACTGAAACTGTTAATATCATTTCAACAGCAGAAAAAAACAGCATTTGTAAATGTGTTTGCTAGCTTGTAAATATAAAATGTATTTCACATGAGAGGATTAATTGTTCCACCTGATTAGAAAATATTCAGAATTTTGATGAGAATGTGCCATTAGTAATGTTTATACAACGTTTTGTTTCTTGGTAATTGCAACTTTTTCTGATAAAATTACTATTTATAGCATGGAATTCATTTGTATGAGATGTGTTAATCTTGCCACAACAAATTAAATATGCATTGGGCTCCAAAGTAAAACCCAATGTGGTGTGAATACTGTTTAGTTTATTGCATCGGCAGCAGATTAGTGTCTAGTGATGCCCTATATACACAGATTAAACATAGCTTATTAATGTGAAAAAAGATCAACTTTGTCAATGTAGTGTTTTATTTATTTAAAGGGTAAATAAAAACATCAGTATTTGACATTTGACAACGTAATGTGTCTTCTTCAAATAAACAAATAATGGCAGCTAACTTTAACAATTCATTTTAGTACATTTAATATAGTGAATATTTTTACGAGATATGTGGCTGAAGATCAAGAGATGATGTCTATAGTTGATTTAGGACTTTTGAAAGAGTTTGGGATTTTGAGATGGGATTATTTAGAAAAGTAAAGAATAATTCATTGTATAATACAGAAATGGTATTTTTTCAATGTAGTGGTGCAGAAAAAGTTTACTTCTTTTTCTTTTTTTCTGCTGATTGGCTTAGGTACAGTTAATGAGATGGTTTAATCCTACAAACAACTTAATGTTGTGAGAAAATAGTTTATAATTTCTTGAGTTTTTACTTTTATTTGTCTTACCAAACCACAATCTGCCACTTTATACACTAATCGTACTAATGAAACATCATTGGATTGTTTTGTATTTTTAAAGGCATTTCTGTTACAGCCATGCAAGCAGTATCTCTGAATTACTCACTTGGATAATATATCTGTCTTCAAATGCAGTATAATTACATCACTGTATCTAGTCTGTTCTTGTACTGTTCAATATAGAATACATGTGTAGATCTGTGCCGGAGGAAAAGATATTCAATCTTGTGAGAGGTGTTTCACTGGTTCTCTAATTGTGATAGGATTTGTTTCAGACATAATGCTGCTTAACAATTAAAATTGTTATTCAAACCTAAGCATTTTTTCACTAGCATCTACTTAAAAATGTAAATATATTTGCACCAGAGTAAAATGTCATTGTGATGAAACTGTTAGAACCAAAGAGTGTAAAAGTGTGTGAAATGGAAGGAGAAAAACACAACGGTTTTTCATAATGTTACTGTAATACACAAAGATAATGACTAATTATTGACCAAGGCATGAATAATACTACTTGATAACTAGAAGCTCTGAAATATTTACCATATTCAATACAATGAAAAATGTTTGTAGATATCTCTGTGCCATTGGAAGAAGAACAGAACAGTTAGGGATGATTTTGATGATTGTGAAGCTTGTGTACTTATGAGCAAATAAATAACATGGGTAATTTTTTTTTCTAAAATTGTTTTGTGGAAAAAAAAAATAATTACAAATACAGAGTATTAGTGAATGTAAGTGTGTGTGTGCATGTACCTTCTTGGACTTGGGTTGGTCAGCGTTGCTTCCTGTGTTGCCCCCAGAAGAGCCAGTATGGGTGTCATCAACCTGTGTCTCTGAACTGATTAATCAAACTAGAAAAGAAAGGATAGATGAATGGATGCACACCTGGGGACCACCTTCCTGGCTCTGGTGAGGTAAGCACTTCCACCCTGGGTCGAGAGGCGGCGCTAACGTTAACATTGTCTTCTCCTTCCTCATCCACAGCCAGGAGAAGATACCCAATGAGAAGGTCTAACCCTGCCTTGATGCCTAGCAATGGCTCTGCCCCTTGCATCATGAGCCCTATAAAGCTGGTTCTCTCCCGGAAGGTGGCGTCAAGATGTCCAGCTGACACTCGACAAGAACAGAGCTCATATTTCTTGCCTCCCTATAAAGATAAACACAATGTTATTTTTGTTAGTCTTCTCGCTATTAAAAGGGGATATCAGGCTGGTACAGTCAAAACAGTCTCTCTCTCTTTCTCTCTCTATGTATTATATACTGTATATATATATACAGTATATATATAATATATAGCTTTTTTAACTGAAAATATTCATGGTTTTACTGTTAATTTGGTTCAGCAACATTGTTGCACAATCGAAACATTTTGATTGTGAGTTTTAGTAGAGTAAGCTTAGAATACACCTCTGACTTTGTACTGTAATATTAACATCTCCTTGACAGCTTATAATATGGGGAAATGTTCAAAGTTTCCATACTTTTCTTTAACTCTATTAAGAATTTCAAAGACAAATGGCATCACTTTTCTATATAGTCACCTTCCTTTGCGATGCAATTTTCCCAGCGTCGTACCAACTTTTTAATGCCCAATTACTACTCCTCCCGCTTTCACCATTCCCAAGGAAAATATAAAAGTGCAGAAACTTTTTGAACGTCCCTTGTATTTACAATGTTAGAACAATATAAGAGCAACGTATAATTTTATATACAGCATAAAACCTTAAAGTTGACAAATACTATAGGTTGTTACAAATTACCTGCTGGGGTGTTAATTTTAACAGACCATGTATACAGTATAATGAGATATTAATAATCAGTAAATAACTGGTTTTACAAACAATTTTGGAGAGTTTGGCCATGCATAATATCCCTCCATTTTAAAATTTGTTTGTAAATGGGAAAGATTTTTTCAAAAAAGAAAAACACAACTCAGTGATTTTTTTTTAAGTATGGTGAATGATGCCTTGTTACAGTGTTAAGCAAAATTATTTGTGTTACAACAGTCTCCATTAGCCTGTTTGTAAATAAAGAGTTTTAAATAGTTCCCATTTAAACATACCCTAAACATGTATAAATATCAAGGCCTTGCTCCCATATGAATGTAGAAAACCAGTTTGGAGACAAAGAAGATGTACTGTAGTCTCTCACTGGAAAATCTCTTGTCTTTGAGAAGGTTCAGCAAGTAAATAGGTGTAAAATTTTATGTATCTGTGCATGTCCTATTTTAAGTTACAATGTCAATGTTTAAGTAAAATGTCATTTCAAAAAGTTAAAAATCTGTGATGGACCTCCATCCAGAGTTGGTATTTGCCACACACCTAATTTTCTTGGAATAAACGCTAGTCCCCATAATCCAGAATAAATTGAAACAGAAGATGAATCAATAAACTTATCTTGATATGAAAGAAAATTAATAAAAGAAAAAAACTTGATGATTTCACTTTTTGCAATTTACTTGCATTTTTCATCACAATAAACTAGTACAGATATACAAAGGTTTTGCCAAGTATAAGAATGACCCTAAGTTTGCACTCTGACTGAGCACCCTGACTGGTTCATAGTGACAGATCTTGTTGGGATGGCAGTTCTCCAGCTTGTAGGTGTAAGGCTGACTTGTCAGGATGAATGGAAGTTGACAGGCCACAATATAAAGATCTGACATGTAAGCAGTGACGTGTGAGGTAATGAATCACCACAAGCAGAGCTGTCTTTGCTGATGTGCAAATAAATAACATGGCAAGGCTAACGACACTTGATGGAAGGCTGGTTATTTCTAGTAGCAACAAAAAAGACAACATGCTTAAAGGGTGTAATATGCACAAGGTTTTATTAGATTTGTCCACAGTATACGGACACCAATGTGGATAAATGTTTTCAAAATAATAAAAACACAAAGCAACTGAAGTTTCTATAGTTAGAGTGTAATGGGCCAGGTAAATTCTGTTTTATTGGAAAGCTTCACCAGTATTGACAACTTAAAGTACTGAGGTGAGTTGGCATTTTTTGACTGAAAATCAGTATCACATTTCAAGAATAAATTGTATTTTTAATATCTTTCAACATCCATGATAGTGCCACTGATGTCATGTGCAGTGTCCCTCGCACTCAGTACAATACATTCCCTATAATACTACCTAAAAATAATCAAAACACTTTACAGGGAGGTACTGGGACTATAAGAAGTGGGCTGGCAATACTTTCAGACCCTAACACTCTATGCATCTGGATACACCAGGGAGTTCTGGCAAGAGACATACCAGGGGCTTGGTTGATGTCAGATCAGTGAAAACTGGCACGGGCTGTTAACCAGCCAGGCCCGCAGGTCAGTCCTCTTTTATGTGACTGACAGCTTTCAGGAGTGATTGTTGACAGTCTGTGATTGGCAGGGGAATGATGGGGTCAATGGATGCTTAAAGAATATTGAAAGGCCCAAAGGCCCACTCTCTTGAGCGGAAGATTTTTATTATTATTTTCTTGCTTACATACACACACATTGTGGTAAGTTTTATTCAGTTTCACAGGTTGGCTAGAGAGTGACTAGGAGTGTGGAGTATAAAAATAAAAAAACAATGCTTTTAATCATATTGCAATTATAAAACTGAATATTTGGTTCTTTGATTATTTTACTTACTTCACTATACTATTTTGCATCCTGGCTCTGAACATTTTGTCTCGGAGCATACAACTATTAATGAAATTCATGAATACATTTGCACTTCATATAACATCTTTTGAGTTCAACATTTTAAGAAAAGAAATTCTCAAAGCATATTTTTTTTTAAATTCCATTATGTATGGATTTTCACTTGAGTGGTTTTTATAATAAGTTAATAATTTCACATTTAAAGACACAGCTTTTATACAGAACCACTATGTGTACGTACCCGTGATGCAATAAATTATTGAAATGTATCTTACTTTACTCCAAAGACAAACTGGCAACAAACGTCCATTGATACAAAGCTGTAACACATGCAGTACAAGTTAAGCAGTGTGATATGAAGAGTATTGTCATTGCTAAAACAAAAACCTGTGAAATAGGTGTTTGCTGTATTCTTTTTGAACACTCAATAACTGATGCTAGGATTTTCCAGAGACAGGTGCTATTTTAGGTATATAGTGTTACAGGATAATTATTTAATGTTCCAAAAATATCTAAAGTCATTGTCTTAGGTTAGTATTAACTATTCTGTGTTTGCTGTTGCATGCTTTCGGGTATTAAACATTTTTTATTCATAATAATTATAACTAAACTTCACTCATTTTATATGCATCTGGTAGCCATGTTATGGTTAAAAACTAGCTGATTAAGATCAAGATCAAGATTGTCACATAACACAATTATACGAGTACAACATCTTATGAAATGTGCCCGGATCAGCCATGAGACTGTGCAATAAAGTTAGCAAATAGATTAAATTAAATTAGATTAAAAAATCTAATCAAAATAAATTATATACAACATCTGAACAGTTTGAAAATGTAATAAAATAGAATATTTATGTACTGGAAAAAAAGTGCAGTATGCTAGTTTTCCGGTCAGTGTAAAAGACTTGAATGACATGGCGGCAGCTAAGATACATTGAGGGAGAGAATTCAATTTGTGTTATAATGAACAATTGAAAAAATTTGTGGTGGCATGTTCAGGTTATGGCTTGTGCATAGAAACTCTTCTTAAGCCTCTCAGTTCAGGCCATAATACACCTAAAGTGTTTGCCTGATTTCAGCAAATTGAACAGATAGTTAGTAGGGTGAGATGAGTTTCTGATGATCCTAGCTGCTCTGGTCTTGCATCTCCTGGTAAAATGTCCTGCACAGACAGTAGATCAGATCTGGTGCAGTGTTCTGCCTCCTGGATCACTCTTTGTAGTGTATTATTGTCCCATACACAGCTGTTCCTAATGTTCCAAGTCAGAACACTTTCTAAAGTACCAGAGTAAAAATTCCATAGGAGCACAAAATTTGAGGATGTGTGAGGATGGCTTTGTTAAAGTCCCCCACTACAATGATCGCTGTGTCCAGGTGTTGGGTTTGAGTCACACTAAGCACATTGTGTAGTTCAGATAAAGCCGTGCTTTTTTCCGCATGAAGTGGGATTTAGACCACTGTGGTGTTAACCAAGCTGAAGTCATGACGCAGGTAAAATGTGCAGCACTTTATCGTTAGATATTCCTGATGCAGTGAGCAGGAGCAAGAGAGAACAGAAATGCTCTTTGCCTTATACCACTTGTTGTTCAACATTAAACAGATTCCCTCACCTTTAGATTTGTTAGCCTTTGCTGTTCTGTCCATGCGGATCATGGAAAAGGAGTTACTGCTTGATCCGGCACTAGGAGGGACAGCCACATCTCAGTAAAACACAGAATGTTGCAGTCCCTCATGTCCCAGTGTAAAGTCACTCTTGCTCTGAGATTGTCCAGCAACTGTACGTTCGTGAGCAGAATGCTGGGCAGTGAAGGGTGATGGGCTTATTTTCTCAGTCTGTTTTGGACACCGGCATGGTTCCCCAAGTGTTTCATTATTTGTTGTCAGGGGCCTTGCCCCTACATCTCAGTTAGCCACAACAGATTGGGTTAAAAAATTCAGAAGCCAAGTGTGAAACTTGATTCCCATTGTCTTGAAGAATTGTGCTATCATAAACTACTAAACCCATTGTTGTATGGGCATGAAAGATAGTACAAAGTAAATAAAATTTTAAATAAAAACACAGTCTACTCTGAGCAGTCAGGAAGGCATTTGGACGTAGCTATGCCATCTTGTATAATCTGAAATCTGTGCTATCTGTCTAAGATTAGTAAGGTAGTTAGTGTAGAGCTCAGTGTATTCAGCATTAACGTTTGTAGTGTACCATCTATTGGAATGTATTCTATAATGCATGCAGTAATTACATGCATTGCACTTTTCATTCCAACAGATGGTGTATCACAAACATTAGAACTGCTTTTACGAAACAAATGCCAAAGACAAAGCAACAGAGACATAGCAACTGGACGTACACTTAGATACAAAGACACTTATATTATTAAGGTGGATTAAAGTATAAAAGACAGTTACACTGAGTTATTTGACATATATTCTGACAAAGTCTGGGCATTCAAAGGGTCTTGCTTCTTTGGAAGACATGCTACCAAGTTCCACTGCCAGTGAACGTTAATCCATGCAAACTGAATGACTATAGCTTTGTTGCCTTAATATTCAGCATCATGTAAATTCTGGAAATACTTATGTACACCCATCTTAGAATCCAGATGTTACGACATCGATACATTGAAGGGTTACTGTGAGAGCTTGAACTAGCCAGGATATAGCAACAAAAGTAAAAGAAAACTGGAGCAGCACTGGACACTAGGTAAACACAATAATGACCATATCAACTTACAAACACAATTGGAGTTGTAGTTGTAACATTGTGATTACATTTAAATCAAACCAAGTGTGCACAATTCTCAAGCACAAGACGAGCACAAAACCAGGTAATTCACACAAACAACAGTTAGCAGTACAACAAATATTAATCCCAACGATATTCCGGTTCAGTTCATAATCAGATGAAACACAGTTGAATGTCATAAGGAAGCTTCAATAATAAAAAGCACATTTTATTCCCACCGACTCCTCTACAGCTTGCAAGCAGTCCAGTTCTGCAGAATAACCCTTCCTAACTTGCCTCACCACAGCAAGTATCCACATCTGGATGGTACAAACCTGGCATCCATCCTAGTAGGTTGTATTTCCTCTAGGTTCTCTCTTCCACCAATTGGTGAGGCACTCTTGTGTTTGAAAATCCCTCCTTGTTTGGGAATTCCCATTGGCCAGTCCCCATCCATTAAAGGTTACAGATCTTACCTCCACTTTGGAGCAATTCAATATAGTCAAACAATCAGACAAACAATAACGGGAGACAACAACACCAAAGACAACGGTGATTTGGCAACTGCTACAGTTTGATAGAGGTTATATTGCTTTCTTATGCAGTTGCTTATATTAGATGTTCAGTTCAGAAGTTCAGATCTTTCAATTATTACACACTTCAAAAAAGCTTAGCTAAAAATAAGATATAAACACTGAACTTCAAGAGAAAATGACTTAATATTAATGAAATTATCTGTCCATGCAGCAAGATAATTTAACTTGCCAAGACATCTTGTGGAGACCTGCCCCGGGTGAAGACAGGCAGACACCGATGGTTCAAACCCCAACACACGTTTATTATACATTTTCCAAACTATTTACAACACCGCACACAACCTGGTGCCCCTGCACTATACACCCTCAGTCCGGGCCTCTTTCAATGCCTTTCTTCACCGCCTCCACTCCTCTCCTCCGAGCTCTGTCCTCTTCCACCCAACTCCAGCTGATGAATGGAGGGAGGCGGCCCTTTTTACGTCCACCCAGAAGTGTTCCAGGTGCCTCCTGATGAGCTTCCTGCGGCACTTCCGCAACACCAGGTGTCCCTGGTTTTCATTCCGTCAGCGCCTCTGGGTGGGTGTGGTGGAAGTGCTGACATCCAGGGCTTCTCAGGTGTCTGGGTGCCCCCTGCCGGTGACCACGGGCCCCTATAGGGTTGAGCTTCCATGCTCTGTTCCCGTGGCCACCATACAAACCAGGGCGGCTGCCCTCTTGTGGTCCGGAGGAGGCGTAGTCCCTCTCCCGGTCCTTCCAGCCGCCCGCCACAATCTTAAAATAAGTAAGTTTCAGTCTAGAAATAAGAAAACTCTGATAAGTGTTCAAATGTTTGAAATAAGTAGAACATTCTGTTCTTTTTAGAACAATTTACTTGCGATTAGACTTTCTACCGTGAAAATCAGTGAATATTAAAAAATAGTTGTTCCGTCCATCCATTATCCAACCCGCTATACCCTAACTACAGAGTCACGGGGGTCTGCTGGAGCCAATCACAGCCAACACAGGGCGCAAGGCAGAAAATACTTTTTAATTCAGTTATTTTGCATTCTTAATTTTAGTACACTGAGAAATGGAGGTCAAGGAACAAGAGAATAAATCACTAACATAAGTGGAAAATTCTTAATACCAGTGGAGAATGATTTTTCTGTTACTTGAAACACGTTAGCTCAGTGATATTGGTAGTCCAATATTTAATCTCAGAGCATACATCTTAAAACAGGAAAATTATTTTACAAAAATCACAGGATATGTACCAGACCACTTGACCTCTGCAAAGTTTTATTGTTAACACTCTGAAATGAATGGAACCCACTAAGAGCTGCCCTTCAATTTTATTGACTTCACCACCAACTTTAACACCATATACTGTAACTGTTATTGTTGGGAAATTAGGGGATATGTAAAGTTGAATTATTAGGGTGAATGTCCATTTTGTATCTTAGACAGGCAGACCACAGTTTATCTGTAAGAATGGATGGTCAGCAAAATAAATATATTAAATTTTAAAAACATTTTTCAGACATACCACCACCTGTGGAAGTTCTTGTATGATTCTGGAATCATGGAAAGGGTTTGTGATGGACTACAGAAGTTATACAGAGATCTGTTGATTGGTGCAGAATAAATAATCTGTAGCTCAACATTAGCAAAAGCAAGGAAATAGTGATGGTCTTCAGAAAGTTCAAGACTGTTTTGATTACAGTCTTCTTTCAAGGTGAATAAGTTGAGGTGTTTCAGGTCTGTAAATACTTTGACAGTGCTTCCTGTGGCATCTCAAGTCATTTGGTATAGTTGCTTTCTGCATATGTTCTATGACATTGTGGTTATAACTGCACTCTTTTATGCTTTTTATCTCTTAACAAGAGATACCAACAGACTTAACACCTTCATCAAGAAGGCTGGCTGGCTCTTTCTCTGCCTCTTTGGAGGCAGAGAATAGGATGTTGTCTGTGCATGCTGTCACAAATGACTAATCCCCTGTGCATGTCAGCCTGCATGGCATCTTCAGTAGGCCTACTAGGCTGATTTAACAATAGTGTTCCAGGAAGTGCTAAAAACAAAACCTGTACTGACCTCAGTACTTTGCTAAATTAAAATACTGAATGATGTAAAATTAAAGACTTAATAATGGTTTACTAAACAATAAAATAGTAAAATATCACTTTTAATAAACTATAATAATAATCATTTTTGAAACTGCCATTAAAAAGAAATAAGGAATTAAATTTAAAAAAAAATAATATTTTAAGTAATAATTACGCAAGAAAATGAGGATATTAACAGTAAACAAATAGAGAAAAGTATTAGTATAAATGAAAATAAAAAGCATAGAATTAGTTAAAACAAACAATTAATTAAAACAATTTTATGTTTTAATCAGACTGTCATCTCTGACTATAGTATCTTTTTTTTTAAATCACATTTTTTTTTAAATCATGTTATTTTTGTTCTTGCAAAATATACAGTATATATAGTTGTTAATCTTTTGTGTTAATTAAATGTTTGTGTTATGTTAATTTATGTAGTTGGTTCTGTTGTCTGTCCTCTCTCATGTAGTACCAAGGGAGGTGTTGAAACAATTCTTAATTTTGTCATTTAATATTCAGTTTTCTGGAATGAATCCCTGCTTTGCTCTATAGGTAGTATTTATTAGATTCTGTCTCATATATTTTTTTTAGATTTTTTCCTTTTAGAGCAAAACATTTTTCTTTTCCTGGCTTTCCTTTTTTTTCATTGTTTTAATCAATTAAATATTAAAACATTTTGATTTTGTTGTCCTTTGGGACCAGTTTGCCTTTCATCCCTATTGTGGACAGTTCATACTTTTTTTATTTTAAAGCCTGAGATCCATTTTTGTTCCTGTGCAGGCTGGATAGCTGGCTTTTGTGTTAGGGGTTAGACTGCCTAGGATGTGGCCAGTTCATGGAGTTTAGACCTGAGAAAAAGGAAGGTCTGGCCTTTGTTTTAGTTTTTTGTAGGGCAGTACCCAGTTTGAGCTAAGTGTGTGTCAGGAATCATGACAACCGCAGCTAAAATGCTAAATGTAAAAGTCAAAGTTCTTATTGCCAATAACTAGTATTCAAAATCCAAATATTACAACAGATTTCACAGAAGACTACTAACACCTCTTGCAAAACCCAAACTTTCACTGTGATTAATTTCAATCATCACTGGTTATAGTATACTGGCTAAAGTGCTTGAATGTTTTTGTTGTTTCATCTACTTGTCATTTTTTTTATGTTTGCTTCAAATAGTATTCTTTCTGATTGTTATATTAAGATCAATCTTTGAATTTATTTCTTTTCAGGCTTTAGCTGTTTGTGTTTCTCCTTTTCACTGATGTTTATTTTTAGGAATCTGTTTTTTCATTTACTTTAAAGTTTACTTTATTTAAACACCTCCTAAAGTATTTAATTTATAAATTTCATTTTATGTTATTTTTTCTGTTTTCTCTATGTCTTCTTAATTTAGTATTCTTCCTTGCGACTAAATACGATATACTTTAATTAGTTATAACATTTCTGAATGTCTCTCAATTAAAATTAGGAAATGGGTTTAACTGAGATGTACAGTAAATGAGATGCCTGTTTTAGATTTGTCATTTGTAAAGTCCAACTTTTCAGAAAGACAATTGTGATGGCCTGCTGGACAGCACACTTTTAGGTCTTCTGTTGAGTCATGGATAAAATAAACTGTTTATTTTGAAACATAAATTAAACATTACACTGATGTTATTTTAAAATCTTTATTCCTTCTCTGATGACTTTAGTTTATTTCTTTATTACTATATTTTTTGTCCCATGCACTTTCTAACACATTTTGCATGAGCAGTCAGAATTTATCCTGTCAACACATAGACACCAATTAACCTAAGACAGATGTTGGAAGAATCAGACTACTTGTGCAAATACATGGGAAGATCAGACAAAGTCTGCAAAAGCAGCGGTTAGGAATCAAATCTTTTTCATTGGATCTACTGAAGTAGCAGTACTGAGTGTGGTGAATGTTACTTAACATAATGGTATTTTTGTGGCTGTCATAAGCATTGTATACAGAAGCTCTGAAAATGTATTATTAAATTATTATATGCTTTTTTTTATTTTTTCACCTCAATTACACTAACTGTTGGCACAAACTACAAGCGCCTTGAGCATGGGAAAGGCGCTATATAAATAAAATGTATTATTATTATTGTATTATTAAACTGTAAATAGATATCTCTCAATATAAAACAGGATATTACACAGTAATCCAATGATAACATATACAGTATAAAGCAAAACACTTGCATAGATTTCTTTCCAAAATTCCCTACTTCACTTAAAAGAAAACCACATCACCTACAGTTTAAAACCAACATGTTCTGTCAAGGCATGTGTCTAAAGAAAAGGAATTGTAACTATTTTTAAGTGTGATCTACTGTACCTCATTTTGTGGATGCATATCTAGTTAGGCCTTGTGAATCCACAAATCCCCTTGATAAAGAGTACATTTTGTGAGTGATCCACTGTGGCTAGCAAATCAAACTCATTCTTTAAGCATTTTATATGGAACTGTGCTGCTTTTTCAGGTGATCGATTTGTTCTTCTTACCTGGTGTATTCCTAAGATTTGGACTTGTTAGATGTTGGCTCAGCCACCCTGCTCTTAGTTTCCATTAAAGTCAATTTGCAAAAGGTTTATAAAATTGGTTCTAAGAAAAAGAGAGAAGGAATAACATCTGTTATTTTGTGCCTTCACTAATCCTTAGCTGCAATAAAATATTCCTTTGACAGCAAGGCTACTGCTATAAAAATTTATTTTATAATCTTTGAAAAAATCCTTTCATTTTCACTTGAAGCAAAACCTTTAATTTGAAATAATAGATACTTTCATGGTAGGGTAACGCTCAAGCAAGTGTAACAAATTAAGGTATATGTGTTGATGGAAGTGATCACAGGTATATACTTAAGTTTAAGGGTGATGTCATTGTTTTACTTTTTCATTTTGAATTAAAAAAAAGTCAGAATTTTATTTCTCTTCTGACGTTATGTAGTAATTTGCATTATTTCTTTTTAATTTTGGCACTTTTGAAAGTAAAATGTCTGATTGTTTCTTATGGTTATAACTGATTCATTAACAAGAATTGTATGGAGTGGGTATTAGGTGCATTATTTGTGTAAACAATTCATATCAACCTATTTATAGTTTATATTAATTGCAATATTAGAGTCATGCTCAGCGTGTATTGTAAGCTGGCAGTCATAGTTAGCTTTTCACTTTTTAATGTTGAAGTGTGTTTTCTGCATGAAAATCTTAAAGAAATCGGGCATGGCAGTTTGTGATGGTACCTTGGCCAACACATCCTCTTCATCGTCTAGTCACTCTTAATTTCATTTTTATGTTAACAACATTACCTGTACATATAAAAATATTTGATTTTGCATGTCTTTTGTCTACCTTTAGCACCTTTCCTTTTCTTTCTTGCATCCCTGAACCTTGACTGTGTTCCTATAAAGCCTGCTTCTCAAGCCCTGTTGTTATTTTTGAGGCACTTTGCTAAGCCTCCTGTCCACTTTTATAGTTCCTGTCTTTGAAGGAAATTCTCAGTGTTGCTCCTACAGATTTACTCCTCCTTGTGCGTCTTGCACTTCCTCTAATGATTGTGTCACCATAGCCAAACTGACCAATTACACCATTCTTTGGCCAAGTTGACCAATAAGATTGTTTGCAGGGAGTGTTTTATTAAATAGTATAGTATAGTATAATTTTAAGGCAACATAATTTAAATGGTTAATTTTCAATATTTTAGACAAACCACTCCAAAATGATGTCTTTGGAGTAACTATTGGTTAATTTGGGGCCTTGGCCCACTATATGTTGTATGATGACTAGGAATTTTTTCAAAACACAAAGAACCAACTTTAGGTGCAAAGAACTCTTTCCAGAATTAAATGGTTCTTTGTCAAGCAAAAGAGCTATGTGGAACCACACAACGTAGTAAACAACCATACATTGCCATTAAAGAACCAT
Organism: Erpetoichthys calabaricus; assembly: GCF_900747795.2. Lineage (NCBI taxonomy): Eukaryota > Metazoa > Chordata > Cladistia > Polypteriformes > Polypteridae > Erpetoichthys > Erpetoichthys calabaricus. The sequence goes on along the minus strand of NC_041396.2, from coordinate 158,925,501 downwards.
TATTTTTAAGAGTGTAGGTACTTCAGTTTTTCAGCCAAAGATAAACAAGTTAAGATTATTTAAGGATTCCAAATTGTCCCCTTGTATGAGTGGGTGTGTGCATGAGTGGGCCCTGGGATGGACTGTCACCCTGTCCAAAGCTGCTTCCTGCCTTTTTCCCCCACTGCTGTAGGGATAAGCTGTGGCCCTTTAAACCCTGAAACGCTCTAAGCGGGCATGAGAATGTTGTTTAATGTTACGCTAGATCCACTTATCTCATTCTGGGTTACAAGAGTAGTTTAATATGAATGTTACTCAAATGACACATAACAAGATACAAAAAAATTATATGCTAATAATGCATATTCTTCCCCTATACCAGAACTAAGCAGACAAGGTTGGAGAGAAAAGAGTTACAGATGGTGAGATTAAGCATTAGTACTAAAGGCTAACATGACAAATATAATAACCAATCTGGCGAAAGCCTTATTTGTCCATGAAAAACTGGCTCAAGAAGAAAGACTATAAAGAAAGACCCTCAGGCTGAGACAGATCGTTGGCATTGGTGAAAAAGGCCGTCTGATCCTTGACACTAAAGCAGAATGTACAGCTGTTTCATATTCAAGAATCAACAGTAATCAAAGCAGGCAATACATTTACTGTGATATAACATTTTAGCATTTTGTACAAATATATAGGCTATTTACAGGAAGCCCACACTTCAGTTTCAATTTACTGATATGCTGTAAAATATTGCAGTAGTGTTTCTATAATGTAAAGGCTGCATGCTTCCATGGTTAAAATTAGTTTTCAAGACTTCAAGATCATTTATGTTCACAATTTGAGCATAGTGTATTTAGAATAATTGTGCTTGTGGAATAGATGTGTTATTTGGGGTGGTCTACACATAAAGTTGGTCTGCACCAGTGTACTCTGTTAAGAGATCATAACGTGCTGTTTGAATATTTTGTACAAGATGCCTTAACATTGCCATTGGTGTTATCCTCACAGTGTAAGTTAACATAAACATTATCAGAAACATTTCTATACTGTTCATGTACCACTATACTTGTGCTGAATTTACTGAAAGTAAAATGATTACTTAATGCAAACTTCTCTACCCATTATGTGAAGTAAAATTCATTTAAATTAATCTTTTCATTTCATTAAACTTTGCATAATAGACTTTCTCTTTTGATAGTGTCTATGTTAATTTGTAAAATCAACATAGGAAACTATAATTAAAAACACCATATATCTGACCACTAAGTGCTTAATATGGATAGATTGAGACATGTTTATTTACTTATTTATGTTTTATTTAAGTTCATTAAAAAACACAGTTACTGTATAATTTTTAGCAGACTTCTACAATTTATGGATTGGCTTGTTTAGTGATTTGCTCATAGTTCCATTTATAACTCTGCAGCCCTGTGTTTTACAAACCCACATTTTAACTGCTAGGCCACACTTTAATTTTCACTATATGCTGCTGTAAGTTCACAGCCCATTTGGGGATAGTTTGTTGTGTCAGATCCCAGACAGTGTGAAATTGTGATTTATCCTTTTGTTTGAATTGCTGCAGCTTCCGAAAAGTACTGATTCTTTCCACAGAATTGATGCATATAGAAATGGATTTAATATGTTCAAATTTCCATCTTGGATAAATTAAATTTCTTAAGAAATTGATTGCTCATCTTTTCTACAAGACCAGGCAATTTACATAAAATCAAAATACAGTAAAGTTTATGGGTCACTGAGTCTATTTAGCACTTTTTCATTTTATTTATTTATTTTTTCTTTTTAAGTTTTCAGAACTTTTAATGCTTCCTTCATTCTATGAGGTTTTTCCATCTGGAATCAGTGTATTGACAATTTATGCATTGGTTTGTTATAAAGTAAGTCATTAAAAGAATACTCCACACCATGTAGTTAGATGGATGATTTAAATTTTTAATCTTATGTTTCCATGCAGAACAAGAGAAGACACGTTATGATGTAATGGGATGTAATGGTGACCCTTCTGTCCAACAAACAGTAAACAATGTGAAAAACATCCATGGAAAAAAGAAAAGAAATTTGCATGTAATTCGTACCGCATAATCCACCTGTCATTTATCCATTTGTGTGTTCTTTGCTGAAAAATGATTACTTTCAGATTTAACAGAGCAAATCATAAACAGGAAACAAAAAGCCTCATAGGGGTCACTTTTTGAAGTGAAGACAGGACTCTTTACCAACCAATGAGGGGGAGAGCAGGGTCCTCAAGTCAAAAAAAGTCAGTCCCATGAGGCTTTGGGTTTCCTGTTTATATATGTTATGTTAATTCAGGTTGTAACTATATAACAATCTTGTAGCAAAAAAGCATGCGTTTAGCATGTTTAGAGCATACAGCTGGATAACAGACACGTGGGATTTTTTCTCTCCTTTTTCCATGGATATTTTATACATTGTTTGACATTGTCCAGAGCTAGTCACTATAGAGTTCCATTCTTTCAGAAACTCTGTCCTTTATCTATGAAAACATCAAATTAAAACATTTTCTCAGCCACCACTTCAAGTACATGTGGTAAGTTTCATATAAAATAAATATTTTTGGGTGGACTATGCCTTTAAGAGACACTGACAAATATCCCCTCAGTGTTTAGCAATTAAGTCTAGATTCTGCTTAAGTATTGAAACTTTGACTAAGGTTTGAGACACTATCATTTTGATTAATGTTTCACATGATGATTTTGTTTTTATAAACTAATGTATGGAGTAGAATATGTAAGACACCTTTTGATTCTTCAGCAATTTCGCTATTTTATCAATGACAAGACTTGAATAACTTGTAATCAACAGAAGACATCTCAGGTACTAATGTTAAATTTAAAAACTGATTGGGTTTTACCTAGTCCTCTGGTAATAATGGATTAATTACATGCCGTAAAGGAGTTAAACTGTTCAGGTAGGAAGTGTTTTGCTTTATGTCTAAGGTCTTGTCAAGCTGAACAGAAGTGTAGTGTAGCCTGGGGAAGGTGGAACATAAATCAGGGCTTTAGAGGTTTTTTTGGTAATATTAATGAATATTTTCTGCTTACTTAATTGGGAATATCAGAAAAATGATTTTGAGCTTTAACAAAGTCTGAAGCATTTACTGTGTTCTGATAAACTGTAAAAGATAATGTCAGCATGCTCTTACCGGTGTGTGTTTATTTATCTCCTGTTTGAGCAATAAAGAGGGGAGCTGATGCTGGAGGGCCTCCCCACCCCCATATTCTGTTTTGTAAACTTCCAAAAAGTTATTTGACTGGTTCTTTCTTTATATTCATGCTTTGCTGGAGGACACATAACCTGCAAGAAAAAGAAGGCACCTCAGAATGAAGTGATCATCAGTATCCTACTACTTCTCCTTGGACTGAAAACAAATATAAAGCACCCAGGTTGTATGATATACAGTCCATATACAGTACCTGCTGTCATTGGTTTTAATGCAAATAACTGTAATTTACAAATGAAAGCTTAAATGTCAATGCATTTGTCAAAATATTACTAGCATTGCCGAATGCTAAATTGACCATTCCTTGTCTAGATGTGGTCCCATAAGGGCACAGAGGATGCCTTTGTGAATAATTCTATTGATGGTAAACCTTGGTTAAAGTAAAGGATTGGAAATAAAACAAAGTTCCTGGTAGCAAACAGCCTGCAATTAAAGGTAAGGTTAAAGGTTAAATATGCTGGGTATAGTATGGACAGTGACTCAGGTACGAAGTTACAGGTAACACATTTATACAGTAGTTGGTTTTGACCTTTCTTTCTATGCCCCATTAACAAAATAACCTAAGAGGTTAGTTTGTACTTTTTGTGTTAGATTATCCGATAGCACAATAAGGATTAACATCCTTAATCTAATCCTACAGAAAACTATATTGCATAAAAGAAACATTACAAAATACGCTTACTTTCTATTACTTCTTAATGCAAAAAGACACATTTTCTACCTTTTCTGGCCTTTGCAGAAATTATTATTTAATTCAAAGTATTGAAAGAAATAACTGCAAATATAGTGTATTACTGATACTGGGGATGCACAGGGGATGCACAGGGGATGCACAAATCAGTGTGTTTATTTGTGCCGGTCCCAAGGCCGGATAAATGGGGAGGGTTATGTCAGGAAGGGCATCCAATGTAAAATTTTGCCAAATCAATATACGGACAACAATACAAATTTCCATAATGGATTGGTCGAGCCCTGGGTTAACAACAACCACCACCAGTACTGTTAGCCAACAGGGTGCTGGTGGAAATTGGGCTACTGTTTACCAAAGAAGAAGAAGGAGAAGAAGAGGGGGAGACATGTCCGGAGGCAGAAGGAGAGTAGGAAAGTACAGAGAGTGGAACTGAGGGTAGGAACTTTGAATGTTGGCAGTATGACTGGTAAGGGGAGAGAGTTAGCAGATATGATGGAGAGAAGGAAGGTTAATATATTGTGCGTGCAAGAGACTAAATGGAAGGGGAGTAAGGCCAGATGGATTGGAGGTGGATTCAAATTGTTCTACCATGGTGTGGATGGGAGGAGAAATGGGGTAGGAGTTATTCTGAAGGAACAGTATGTCAGGAGTGTTTTGGAGGTAAAAAAAGTGTCAGGCAGAGTAATGATTATGAAGCTGGAAACTGGAGGTGTGATGATGAATGTTGTTAGTGCATATGCACCGCAAGTTGGGTGTGCACTGGGTGAGAAAGAAGATTTTTGGAGTGAGTTGGATGAAGTGATGAACAGTGTACCCAAGGGACAGAAAGTGGTGATTGGAGCGGATTTCAATGGGCATGTTGGTGAAGGGAACAGAGGAGACGAGGAGGTGCTGGGTAGGTATGGTGTCAAGGAGAGGAATGAAGAAGGTCAGAGGATAGTGGATTTTGCCAAAAGGATGGACATGGCTGTGGTGAATATGTATTTTAAGAAGAGGGAGGAACATAGGGTTACGTACAAGAGTGGAGGAAGATGCACACAGGTAGATTACATCCTATGCAGAAGAGTTGATCTGAAGGAGACTGCAAAGTGGTGGCAGGGGAAAGTATAGTTAAGCAGCATAGGATGGTGGTCTGTAGGATGACGTTGGAGATCAAGAAGAGGAAGAGAGTGAGGGTAGAGCCAAGGATCAAATGGTGGAAGTTGAAAAAGGAAGACTGAAAAGTTGAGTTTAGGGAGGAGGTGAGACAGGCACTGAGTGGCAGTGAAGAGTTACCAGACAGCTGGGAAACTACAGCAGATGTTATAAGGGTGACAGCAAGAAGGCTGCTTGGCGTGACACCTGGAAAGAGGAAGGAGGAAAAGGAAACCTGGTGGTGGAATGAGGAAATACAGGAGAGTATACAGAGGAAGAGGATGACAATGAAGAAGTGGGATAGTCAGAGAGATGCAGAAAGTAGGCAAGAATACAAGGAGAGAAGGCGCAAGGTGAAGAGAGAGGTGGCGAAGGCTAAAGAAAAAGTGTATGATGAGCTGTATGAGAGGCTGGACACTAAGGAGGGAGAAAAGGACCTGTACCGGTTGGCTAGACAGAGGAACCGAGCTGGGAAAGATGTGCATCAGGTTAGGGTTATAAAGGATAAAGATGGAAACGTACTCACAAGCGAGGAGAGTATGTTGAGCAGATGGAAAGAGTACTTTGAGAGGCTGATGAATGAAGAGAACAAGAGAGAAAAGAGGTTCGATGATGTGGAGATAGTGAATCAGGAAGTGCAACGGTTTAGCAAGGAGGAAGTAAAGACAGCTATGTGGAAAGGCTGTTGGTCCGGATGACATACCTATGGAAGCATGTAGGTGTTTAGGAGAGATGGCAGTGGACTTTTTTTTTTTTTTTATTAATTTTATTGTAATCATTGGGTACAAATAGATCAATTTTTACAAAAAATAGGATTGAAAACAAATCAAACCCCACCCCTGAGAAGGAGAGCATGGCCAAAGGAGTAATACTTAAGGCTTGTAAGCATACCTAAATTGTATAGTATAGTTTAATAGGGCAAAAAAGATAAATGGAGAAGGAAAAGAAATGCGGAAATAATTATTTCTTCTTATTCTAAAATATTATTGATTAGATCCTGCCAGGTTTTGAAAAAATTCTGTACAGATCTTCTAACTGAGAATTTGATCTTTTCCAATTTCAAATAATATAAAACATCGGTTTCCCACTGACTTATAAGAGGACAGTTAGTATTCTTTCAATTTAACAAAATAAGTCTGCGTGCCAAAAATGTAGCGAATGCAATCACAGTTTGCTTGTCCTTCTTCACTTTAAATCCATCTGGAAGAACACCAAACACAGCTATTAATTGGTTAGGAGGGATTGTGACACCAAGGCTGTCTGAAAGAGACTTAAAAATTTTGGTCCAAAATGATGTTAATTTGGTGCAGGCCCAAAACATGTGACCCAGTGAGGCAGGAGCTTGGTTGCAGCATTCGCAGGTTGGATCTTGCCCTGGAAACATTTTGGACAGTTTTAAGCAGATGAGCTCAATATATAATTTTGAGTTGAATAATTGTATGCTTTGCGCATATGGAGCTCAAGTGAATTCTCTGCATTGCTACCTTCCATTCCTTTTCTGATATATTAATTAAAAGATCTTTTTCCCATTGTCCTCTTGGATCTTTGAAAGGAAGGGGCTCTAATAAAATTTTATATATTGCAGAAATGGTGTCTAAGTCCTCGAAACTGAGCAGTATTTTTTCCAGCATAGTGGAGGGTACGAGATGAGGAAAATTAGGCAGGTTCTGTTTAACAAAGTTTCTAATTTGAAGATAGTGAAAGAAATGTGTAGCTGGAAGGTTAAATTTGGAATGTAATTGTTCAAAGGATGCAAAGATATTGTCTATATAAAGATCTCTGAGCAATTTAATCCCAAATCTTTTCCAGATATTAAAAACTAGATATGTTTGCGAGGGTTGAAAGAGGTGGTTCTCCTGCACAGTGCCACAGATAAAAGATTTTCCATCTTAAACTGCTTTCTAAATTGGTTCCATGTTCTGAGTTAGTGAAGCACAATTGGGTTATTAGTATATTTGCAATAACTTGCATTTATTGGAGCGCATTGCAGGGAATATAAAGAAGTATTGCAGGATTTTACTTCTATTGCGGACCAAGCCTGTGTATGTCATTTATTTGTGTCCAGGTTTTTATGGCTTGTATGTTTGCTGCCCAGTAATAAAACTGAAAATTAGGTAGAGCCATGCCACCTTCTGCCTGAGGTCTTTGTAGGGTCGCTCTTCGGATACGTGAATGTTTTGAGTTCCAAATAAATGAGGTTATGTTTGAATCTAATTGCTTAAAAAATGATTTATTGATATATATTGGAATGTTTTGAAATGAAAAAAGAAGCTTAGGAAGGGTATTCATCTTAACAACGTTAATTCTTCCAGCTAGAGTGAGATGAAGGGTTGACCATCTATTCAAGTCTTGCTTATTTTTTTCCATACAGATGGCGAAATTTTGTTGATAAAGAGCTTTATGTTTACTTGTGATATTTACCCTTAAGTGTTTAAACTGATCTGCTATGGTAAAAGGTAGGGTGTCCAATCTAATATTATATGCTTGTGAATTCACTGGAAAGAGTATACTTTTATTCAAATTAATTATGAGACCAGAGATCTTTTGAAATTCTGTAAGTGCTGTTAAAAATGCAGGCACAGTGTTTTCTGGGTCTGTTATATTTAAAACCATATCACCTGCATATAGAGAAATTTTCTGCTCCAGTCCTTCTCTGATAATCCTCTTTATCTGATAAGAATTTCGACAGTGGGCCGCCAGTGGTTCAATGGCGATTGCAAACAGCAGTGGTGACAAGGGGCATCCTTGTTTGGTGCCACGTTCTAGTTTAAAGTAGTCTGAACCAATGTTGTTAATACAAACTGAAGCTTCTGGATTGGTATACAGTAGTTTGATCCATGCACAAATATTTGGGCCAAACCCAAATTTCTCCAATGCAGTGAAAAGGTAGTTCCATTCAATCATATCAAATGCTTTTTCTGCATCCAATGATAACATCTCTGGGGTGTTTGACTTTGCTGGTGAATATATTACATTAAACAGGCATCGAAGATTGGAAGATAAGTGTCGGCCTTTAATAAATCAAGTTTGATCCTGTGATATTACCGAAGGCAGCACTTTCTCCATTCTTCTAGCTAAGTGAAATTGGTCTGTATGATGCGCATTGTAACAAGTCCTTATTTTGTTTGCGAAAGATGGTGATTAATGCTTGACAAAAGGTTTCAGGTATAATTTGATTGTCTCTAGCTTCTGTAAATGTTGCCAATAAGAGGGGAGCTAGCTGAGTAGAGAATTTCTTATAAAATTCTACAGGGTAGCCATCAGGGCCTGCTGATTTCCTGCCTTGAAGTGACTAGTAATTCTGATAGGTTCAGAGGTTTATCTAGCTCCTCAGCACTAAAAGTATCTATTTGTGGTATCTGTAATGTATCCAGAAATGCATTAGATTGTGTGTTGTCTTCTTTAAACTCAGTAGAATATAAGGTTTTATAGTAGTCTCTAAATGTGTGCATTATATTTTTATGGTCAATGATTTCATCTCCATTCGTGTTGGTGATTACTGGGATTGCGTTGCAAACTTCTTGCTTGTGGATTTGTTGAGCTAAAAGCTTATTAGCTTTCTCTCTATGTTCATAGTAATGATGTTTTGATTTATAAATAAGTTCTTCAGTTTCTTTAGTTGTCAAGATGTTGAGTTCTGTATGCAGAGCCTGCCTTTTTCTATGGAGAGCCTCACTTTGGCACCTGGATTGTTCTTCATCTATTCTAGTAATTTTGCTTCTTAGCTCTGACACTTTCTTGGTTTCTAATTTATTTCTGTGGGAAAGATATGAAATAATCTGTCCTCTTAAGAAGGCCTTTAGAGTTTCCCAGAGTGTTCCTGCAGAAACCTCTGAGGGTGTGTTTGTCTCTAGGAAGAAGCTGATTTGTTTGGATATAAATTCTGTATAGTTCTCGTCTGCTAATAGAAGTGGGTTAAGACGCCATCTGCGAGGTGAGTGTGAGGGGCATAATGATTTTAGCTCCAAGACTAGAGCTGCATGGTCGGAGGTAACAATTGTGTCGTATTTGCAAGATTTAATTGTAGGCAAGAAATTATTATCTATAAAGAAATAATCAATTCTTGAGTAGCTATGATGCACTGGTGAGTAGAATGAATATGTTCTTGAGTTTGGGTTTAGAAACCTCCAGGGGTCTGATAAGTTGTGGTCAGTTACAAACTGTTTAATTGTCTTTGCAGTGTTAGATGTCGTCCCCCCTGTGACAGGAGTCCTATCTAAGAGTGGATTTAAAACACAATTAAAGTCCCCAGCCATTATAATTTTTTGAGTGTTCACATTGGGAATGGATGCAAATAGATTTTGCATGAATTCCTTATCATCGACATTGGGTGCATAAACATTTATCAAAATCATTTTACAGTTAAATAAGTTGCCCATGACCATCACATATCTCCCTTCAGGATCCGATACTACATCTGATACTACAAATGAGACTGTTCCATGTATGAGAATTCCCACACCTCTAGTTTTCTTTGTAAAGCTAGAATGGAACATTTGGCCAGTCCAGTCTTTTTGAAGCCGGAACTGATCATTGCTTAGTAAGTGGGTCTCTTGTAAAAAGACTATTTTAGTGTTTAAGCCTGTTAGGTGAGAGCATACTTTCTTTCTCTTTAATTCATGATTCAGGCCTTTAACATTCCAGCTCACAGGCAGTGGAGTTTTTAACCAGATTGTTTAATGGAATCTTGGAAAGTGAGAGGATGCCTGAGGAGTGGAGAAGAAGTGTACTGGTGCCGATATTTAAGAATAAGGGGGATGTGCAGGACTGCAGTAACTACAGGAGAATAAAATTGATGAGCCACAGAATGAAGTTATGGGAAAGAGTAGTGGAAGCTAGGCTAAGAAGTGAGGTGATGATTAGTGAGCAGCAGTATGGTTTCATGCCAAGAAAGAGCACCACAGATGCAATATTTGCTGTGAGGATGTTGATGGAGAAGTTTAGAGAAGGCCAGAAGGAGTTGCATTGCATTTTTGTGGACCTGGAGAAAGCATATGACAGGGTGCCTTGAGAAGAGCTGTGGTATTGTATGAGGAAGTCGGGAGTGGCAGAGAAGTACGTAAGAGTTGTACAGGGTATGTACGAGGGAAGTGTTGACAGTGGTGAGGTCTGCGGTAGGAGTGACGGATGCATTCAAGTTGGAGGTGGGATTACATCAGGGATCGGCTCTGAGCCCTTTCTTATTTGCAATGGTGATGGACAGGTTGACAGATGAGATTAGAGAGGAGTCCCAGGACTATGATGTTTGCTGATGACACTGTGATCTGTAGCGATAGTAGGGAGCAGGTTGAGGAGACCCTAGAGAGGTGGATATATGCTCTAGAGAGGAGAGGAATGAAGGTCAGTAGGAACAAGACAAAATACATGTGTGTAAATGAGAGGGAGGTCAGTGGAATGGTGAGGATGCAGAAAGTAGAGTTGGCGAAGGTGAATGAGTTTAAATACTTGGGATCAACAGTATAGAGTAGTGGGGATTGTGGAACAGAGGTGAAAAAGAGAGTGCAAGCAGGGTGGAATGGGTGGAGAAGAGTGTCAGGAGTAATTTGTGACAGACAGGTATCAGCAAGTGTGAAAGGGAAGGTCTACAGGACGGTAGTGAGACCAGCTATGTTATATTGGTTGGAGACGGTGGCACTGACCAGAAAGCAGGAGACAGAGCTGGAGGTGGCAGAGTTAAAGATGCTAAGATTTGCACTGGGTGTGACGAGGATGGATAGGATTAGAAATGAGTACATGAAGTCCAAAGCTTTAACCACTATGCCACACTGCCTGTCTAAAGGTTGGACTTGAAATGTATGGTGAAGAGGCTTCTGTACCTCCATAATTCTCACAGCTATGCTACTACTTTTGGTAGTGCTTTCCGTGACAAATGGGTCTGAGGAGAAAGGCCAAACAGAGTAATCTAAAAGTAAGACTCCTGTGATGGCACTAAATAAACAGTATGAACCCACATTTGAAAAAAAGGTTACCAGGACCTTTTGGTGGAATGAGTGGTGTTTTCCAGACACATCTTGGTAACCACATGGGTATGTAGCTCAGATGAAAGGCATACAGTGGGTTTTGAGTGCGATATCTGAAATGTTATAGAAGAGAAAGATCCAGACATATTAGACTTTGTCACTGAAGAAAAAGATGTGAAAAATTACAGTTAGGTATAGTCAGACTCGCCTATTCCCACAACAGTGGCTCTGGATTCAGACTTCTTGATCAAAGTTGGTGTCTCTGCATATACTGGAGTTTGACAACTAAAAAGGCCATTAGCAAGGGTGGGAAAGCTCATAAGTCTACAGTTCCTTTCACTTTCTAAAAAGTTTGGTTCACTTGGAATTCACTGTTACATTGATTTCTGTTCTAATTTCTACAGGCAAATTGTGATACCAAATGCCCCGTGCCTCATGTAATACCCTGTGCCTCATGCTAGACAAGTTAGTGCAGCTGAACTTGATTGGCTAGGGATAATTGGTGCGCAGCCATTTACAGCTTATTAACTCTGATAGTTAAAAGGCATAGGAACATAAGGAGCAGTATGCTTGGAGATGAGCACCGAGAAAAAGAAGGTCTGATTGCGAGGACAAAAGATGGAGCTAGTGTCCAGGGCATTCGTGTCATTGTTTGAAAAAGTGTATCCAGACCTGTTGATTTACTTTGGATGGAGAGCGAAGAATGAAGGATTAGAAAGAAAAGAAATAGTATGAGGGGGAATGTTTGGCAATATTAAAGTAACAAAGAGGAGTGGGTCTTTGCCCAACATACCAGGGGAACTGGAAGACAGTATGGGATGAAAAGTTCTGGAGCGAGTCTGTTAAGGGCCACTTCTCCAGGGAGGAATAGATCTCTTTCTTTTGCTATGACTTATTTTTTTCACCTACGGATGGTTATATTTTATCCTCCGTGCTGCTATTTTTATTCTGTTTATGTGAGTTTTTTAACTTTATTGGTTATCAATTTTAAAATGGATTTACTTATTTTGTACAGAACTTTCTGCACCTTTACTTTTTAGTAAATATTTCTGATTGTACACTGGGCAACTGACTCTTTTCATTTGCTGCTGGTTCGTCTTTGGTTCATGACTATTGATGTCCTGGAAAATGTAAAGAGCCCATAGCTGCAGGTACCGGGGCATCACAAAAATGGCAATGAGCTGGACTGGTAAATTCCAGATGATTCTGGAGCTTATCTTGGCCAATAAAATTTTGTATTTTTGTTATTGAATCTCTTTTTCAGTTTACCAGCTGCTTACTGGGATGGTATTAATTAATTAACAGTTGGTTAGGTTTAATTCAGATAGTTATTGGAGTAAATATTCACAAGCTTGCAACTGGGTACTATTAAGTTGTAGTTTGTACCAGAAGACAAGTAGTGCACATCAATTTATATAGTACATTTAAAACAACATAGGAATGCTGTGGCCAAAGTGTTTTACAATGAAAGAAGAAAAAAACATACAATTAACATAAGTAACATGAATAGAAATAAAATAAATGAACATAAAATAAATAATAAACAGAAGTAATGTTACATAATCACAATGAGGAAACCATCAGTATTACTGAAGGTCATGGAATGCAAGTGAATAGAAATGAGTCTTTAATCTTGTTTTAAACAGTTCAATTGTAGATGACTCCTTTATGTAATGAAGTAAAGAGTTCCACAGGCGAGAAGCAGCAGCTGCAAAAGCCCTGTCCCCTTTAGTTTTACACTTGGTACGAGGGACACCAATAGACAACTGACCAGAAGATCTAAGCACTCTAGATGGCTGGTGTAAATCACACAATTCAGATAAATAGGCAGGAGCAAGCCCATGTAAAGATTTCAAAAGTAGCAACAACATTTTAAAATCAATTCGATAACTGACAGGCAGCCAATGTTAAGAAGCTAATATTGGAGTAACAGAATCAGACTTTCTTGCCCCAACCAGAAAGCGAGCAGTAGCATTCTGGACCAACTGTAACCTGCGTATCAGGGATTTGCTAATCCCAGAATACAGCGAATTGCAGTAATCAAGGCGAGAAAATAAAAGCATGAGTATCTTTCTCAAAATCCCTAGAAGATAAAAAAGGCTTGATCTTAGCAACAGAATTAATCTGTTTCTCAAAAGAGAGATTACTATCAAAGATAACACAAAGATTGCGGACTTGGGCCAAGAAGTCCAAGACCAATTTGGGCTTTAGCTGATGGACCCACTATAAGCACCTCCGTTTTATTATGATTCACATCAAGAAAATTATTAGCCATCCAGGATCTTAGTTCAAAAAGACAGTTGTGCAGTTGATTCATTTCAGAGTTGCAGACGGGAATATAAACCTGTGTATCATCAGCATAGCAGTGAAAAGAAATGTTAAATTTCCTAACAACAGCTCCAATAGGGTGAAGGTATATAGGGAATAACATAGGACCCAAAACGGATCCCTGAGGAACACCACATTTAAGAGCAGTAGACGAAAAAGAGTAATTTAAAGTCACTGAAAAGTGTCTACCAATTAGATATGACCTGAACCAGTTAAGAGCAGTCCCTTTAAGCCCAACAAGATGTTCAAGCCGCAACAGCAATATCTCGTGGTCAATAGTGTCAAAGGCAGCAGACAGGTCTAGGAGGACAAGGACTGCAGCACCACCTGAGTCAGTGATAATAGAGACGTCATTGAATACTTTCTGGAGGGCCGTCTCAACACCGTGATAATGCATAATGCCAGATTGGTAGATCTCAAATAAATTATTGGAGTTAAGGTGATCAACCAATTGATTATAAATAATTCTTTCTAATATATTAGCCAGAAATGGCAATTGGGAAATGGGGCGAAAATTGGCTAAAACTCCAGGATCTAATTCTGCCTTTTTAAGACAGGGACACACCGCAGCATGTTTAAAAAATGAGGGCAAAACCCCCTCACTAATAGAACCATTGATAATGGCTAGTAAAGATGGACCCAAAACATCAAAGGATTCCACTAAGAGGTGTGGTGGTACAATATCAAGAGGACTGAGAGTAGGTTTAAGGGTGTCAATAGTACTTTTTAACTGTGAAAGTGAGACAAGATCAAAAGATTCCAAGACAATGCCATGATTAACAGTAGGAAGTTCATAGCCAGTTGGAATAATACCACAGCAGACTGTATCAGTTTTACTGACAAAGAGTGAAAGAAACTGCTCACATGAAAGAACAGTACTATTTAATCCTGTCACAGAATGAGGGTGAATGGCTGCATTAACTGAATTAAATAAGACCCTAGGATTCTTAGAATGATGGGATACTAAATCAGCGAAAAAATCATGTTTGGCTTTCTTAACTGCAACCTGGAAGTTGAATAGAGAAGTCCTAAAAATCTGTTTAGAAACAATCAGTCCATCTTTTTTCCAATGCCATTCCGCAGTTCGACAGGTGCGTCGTAGCGGTCGCGTACTTTCATTTAGCCAGGGAGCAGGTCTTCCCTTATTACAGTGTATCTTGAGCGGAGTAATTGAGTCTAAAACCGTTTTACAAGAAGAATTAAATTCTAAGACAGAATCATTGATACCATCATATTGGACATGTACATCAAGACTAGAGAATATGGTTTTAAAATTGGATATAATAGAAGAATTTAAAAAGCAAGAACAGCGTGGAGCACAACTAGTAGTAGGAACATCAACAGTAATATTCAAATCAATCATTATAGAAAAGTGATCAGTAAAAGAAACATTGCATAAATCAATATTATTAACTGAAATATCACGTGTAAGAATGAGATCAAGGTTGTCACCGAGAGAGTGAGTTGGCATATTATTATGCTGGATAAAATCAAATGAGTCCAAAAGTGATAAAAAGTCATTAACCAAAGGTTTTGATTGACAACAAATGTGAATGTTAAAATCACCAACAATAAATACTTTGACATGGGAAAGGGTAATATCAGCCAGGAGAATTCAGAAGCTGCACACTTCAAAAAGTTGCAGTTAGAAGCTACTAAATAGACCCCTTGTAAGGCTCCAACACAAGAACATACTTTTAAAAACAGTGGCAATGCCCCCACCACGACGAGTCAGCCGAGGAGAGTTTAAAAATGAATAACCTGATGGTACCAAGTCAGTAAAACATGAAGAGTCACCATTTACAATCCAGGTCTCAGTGATGAAAAAGAAATCCAGTTTATTTGAGATAATAAAGTCTTGCAGAATAAAAGTTTTATTAGACACTGATCTCACGTTCAAGACAGCAGCCTTGATAGAAGTAGAAGAGCTTGCAGCAATTTGAGTTGAGCACAGCACTGGAAGTGCTCTACTACATGTTAAAGGAAGAAAAGGATGGAGTGTCTGCATGGACTCTGTTGAGACACTTAATAATTGATGCAGCTGCAAGATGTGGCCAAAAAGTAGGCAGTAACCTTAGAACTTATTATGGACATACTGAAACTATTGAGGAAGATGAGATTGTTGCAGCTGTGGCACTGGCCAAAGTGAAAGAGCATAGGTGGTAAGGGTTTGCTAAGGCCATGAAGAGTACTGTTTCAGCCTCGGCAGCCTCTGAGGTTTTGGCAAGGCATTTAGTGACTTATATACTATCCGCAGGATATCACACATGTTGTTTTGAAGAACATGGGAATCAGCCCTCTTTTTAAAAGGAGACAGTAATATGATTATAAAGTGAGTTTGAGACTATTGGCATGGCTGCTGTAACTGAGCTTGTAAAAAAGTTTCATAATGTCAAGAGAACCAACCAGAACAATGGTAGCCAGTGGATCCTGTGAAGATGTATTTAGTTACTACTCTCTTGGTGATTGTGGAAAATGATTACAGTGTCAAGTCAACCTGTCATCATTATTCCAATATTCAAAAGGGTAAAAAATAATGCCAAGGCATCACACTCCTCAATCTAACTGTGTTAACCAGTGCACTGGAATGAAAACTGTAGTCCATAATCAAATCTTTGATTGAAAGATTAAAACTATGGATTCCACCTTGACCATGAAGCAACAGACTCAACTCTGCATTTACGCCAATAAGTGAATTGCCAGCTGAGGTTGTGAGCTCTGTTTACACATTTTTGTGAACTTCAGGAAGCTCTACAACAGCATATTGTTTAACACGTTATGAGAGGCAGTACTAAAGTCTGCATTTGCATAGTGAAAGCAAGGTTTGGATAATGGGCCTAAAGATTAAGTGAGCACGGGACTTTGTCACGGATGTTTCTTGTCTCTTCTGTTCATTAAGAGATTATAAAGGTGCAGCCAAGGCATAGAGAGTATCCTCTGGGGGAATCATGAGCAACACCTCTGTTTTCTGTGGATGAAATAGATTGCAACTTGTAGCACTGTACTGTTGGGTAGTAGTGAAGTAGAAGTAAAGTAGTTTACTGATCAGTCTTTCTCAGCTTTAATCAGGCAAGGTTCACTGGAATAATATCCTATGTATATATTGTTTGCTGAACACTTTACATATGTGTATAGTCAGAAACATTGCATTATCAATATTATGCCCACAATTATTCTGTAAATAACTTAGTCAAAAGCAAGAGTTGGAAACCATCCACATATTTCAAAACTTTTTAAGTACATCTGCAATTTGTAAAATATGAAAGCTTTCTATTTTTTATCAATGTTCTTCTATTACATTTAATTTAGATTTGAACTGGCAATAAACAAAATGCGAAAACAAAAGGTCTCACTTATTTGAGTCCACTGTGTATAAACTATAAATACATAGACTTTTCTTTCTGTAATTATAGTAGGTTCTTGAAAAAAATATTTGACTCACCACTTACACATGCTGTTAGGGTTCATTTTTCACATTTACTTTTCATTCCACCAGTATTTGTGATTCATACAACAAATATGGATTAAGCCATGTTTGACTTGTGATTTACGTGTAAGAACTTGTAAACATTTAAAGTATAATTTATTACCCTTGGATGCTCTACCAAAGGCTTTATTATTAAATATTTAGTGAGATTAAGGTTGTTTGACAGTATAGTAACATTTCAATGGCAAATTTATTTGCCTCAATCAAATCCCAAGATAAAATTAAAACAAAGCATCAAATTAAGTCTAAGTCATGATTACAGAAGACACTGACGCCATACCCATAGCATCAGTTTTTTATTAATCATACAAAAGATTACCACTTCCCAAAAATATCTAAACAAAACAAAATGTAATAATCTTCAGTCTCTGCAATAAAGTCATATATACCAAGCACACATGAACTATACAGTAAATATTAACATTTAGCACATATGCTGTAAAATATACAGAAGCATGAAAAGAAATATTTGAAAATTGTAAATATAAAAAGTAAATAAATGTAGTATTTTCCCTCACCAAAAATAAACAAATGTCATTGACAGCACAAACTAATGTTATTTTTACATTGAGAATGGTGTAAGAGCCAGACTGTAACTTATCACTAGGTTTTTGCAGTTATGCTATATCCGTGAAGTTAAGTTTTTTGTCAAATACTTAGAAGAAAAGCTATATTTAAAACATCTGTTTAATTATTAAACATATTTTTCTGTAGGTATTATGTATTATCAAGTATTTTTATTTATGCTGGGAGTGGGTTGAACATATAGAAATTAATGGGGATCTTTTGTACTACTATGACATTTCAGAGATTACTTTAAAAAAGTCATATCCAGTATTGTCTATTTTATTAATCCAGAATGTAAAGAATTAGTGCTGCTTATGACAGGAGAGACACGAGAGTTTAGAGTTCGGAATGCTCAAATACCATTGACATGGGGCTAGATAAAGAATTTTGGCATTCGTTTTAACACTGTCAATCAATACGGTCTTCTAAACTTTTTTTTTATTATTTATAAATTTATTAATTTTATTGCAATCATTCATACAAATCGATCAATTTTTAAAAAAAATAGGATTGAAAAACAAGTCGACCCCCACCCTTGAGAGAGAGAGCATGGCCAACGGGGTAAAACTTAAGGCTGGTAAACATACCTAAATTGATGAGTTTAATAGGCCAGTAGAGATGAATGGAGAAGAAAAAGAAATGTGGAGATAATTGCTGCCTCGGTGCTTTAAGAGCTTATTCTAAAATTGTATTGATTATATCCTGCCAGGTTTTAAAAAAATTCTGTACAGATCCTCTAACTGAATATTTGATTTTTTCCAATTTCAAAAAGCATAAAACATTGGTTTCCCACTGACTTAAAAGAGGAGAGTTAGGATTTTTCCAGTTTAGCAAAATAAGTCTGTGTGCCAAAAGTGTAGTGAATGCAATCACAGTTTGTTTGTCCTTCTCCACTTTAAACCCATCTGGAAGAACACCAAACACAGCTGTTAATGGGTTAGGAGGGATTGTGACACCAAGGCTGTCTGAAAGGCACTTAAAAATTTTGGTCCAAAATTATGTTAATTTGGTGCAGGCCCAAAACATGTGACCCAGTGAGGCTGGGACTTGATTGCAGCGTTCGCAGGTTGGATCTTGCCCTGGAAACATTTTGGACAGTTTTAGGCGAAACAGATGTGCTTGATATATAACTTTGAGTTGAATAATTGTATGCTTTGCGCATATGGAGCTTGAGTGAAGTGTCTGCATTGCTACTTTCCACTCCCTTTCTGATATGTTGATTAAGAGATCTTTTTCCCATTGTCCTCTTGGATCTTTGAAAGGGAGGGACTGTAAAATAATTTTATATATTGTAGAGATGGTGTCGAAGTCCTTGAAATTGAGCAATATTTTCTCCAGCATGGACGAGGGTGCAAGATGAGGGAAATCAGGCAGGTTCTGTTTAACAAATTTCCTAATTTGAAGATAGTGAAAGAAATGTGTAGCTGGAAAGTTAAATTTGGAATGTAATTGTTCGTAGGATGCAAAGATGTTGTCTCTATAAAGATCTCTGAGCATTTTAATCCCAAATTTTTTCCAGATATTAAAAACTAGATATGTTTGGGTAGGGTTGAAAGAGGTGGTTCTCTTGCAGAGGTGCCACAGATAAAAGCTTCTCCAGCTCAAAATGTTTTCTACATTGGTTCCATATTCTGAGTGAGTGAAGCACAATTGTGTTATTAGTATATTGCTGATACCTTGCATGTATTGGGGCACAAAGCAGGGAATATAAAGAAGTACTGCAGGATTTTATTTCTATTGCGGACCAGGCCTGTGTATGTTCATCTATTTGTGTTCAAGTTTTTATAGCTTGTATGTTCGCTGCCCAGTAATAAAACTGAAAGTTAGGTAGAACCATGCCACCTTCTGCCTTAGGTCTTTGTAGGGTCGCTCTTTGGATACGTGGATGTTTTGAGTTCCAAATAAATGAGGTTATTGTTGAATCTAATTGCTTAAAAAACAATTTATTGATGTATATTGGAATGTTTTGAAATAAAAAAAAGCTTAGGAAGAATATTCATCTTAACAACGTTAATTCTTCCAGCTAGAGTGAGATGAAGGGTTGACCATCTATGCATGTCTGGCTTAATTTTTTCCATACAGACAGCGAAATTTTGTTGATAAAGAGCTTTGTGTTTACTTGTGATGTTTACCCCTAGGTATTTAAACTGATCTGCAATGATAAAAGGTAGGGTGTCTAATCTAATATTATATGCCTGAGAATTCACTGGAAAGAGTACACTTTTATTCAGATTAATTCTTAGACCAGAGATCTTTTGAAATTCTGTAAGTGCTGTTAAGACTGCAGGCACAGAATTATGTTATTCTGATATATACAGTACCATATCATCTGCGTATAGAGAAATTTTCTGTTCCAGTCCTTCTCTGATAATCCCATTTATCTGATCAGCATTTCGACAGTGAACCGCCAGTGGTTCAATGGCGATTGCAAATAGCAGTGGTGACAAGGGGCATCCTTGTCTGGTACCACGTTCTAGTTTAAAGTAGTCTGAACAGATGTTGTTAATACAAACTGAAGCTTCTGGATTGGTATACAGTAGTTTGATCCACGCACAAATGTTTGGGCCAAACCCAAATTTCTCTAATGCAGTGAAAAGGTATTTCCATTCAATCATGTCAAATGCTTTTTCTGCATCCAATGATAATAATATTTCTGGGGTGTTTGACTTTGTTGGTGAGTATATTACATTAAACGGCATCAAAGATTGGAGGATAAGTGTCGACCCTTGATAAATCCAGTTAGATCTTGTGATATTACCAAAGGCAGCACTTTCTCCATCCTTTTAGCTATGATTTTTGAGAGTATCTTAACATCATTATTCATAAGTGAAATTGGTCTGTATGATGCACATTGTAATAAGTCCTTATTTTGTTTAGGAAAGATGGTGATTAATGCTTGGCGAAAAGTTTGAGGTAAATTTGATTGTCTCTAGCGTGCTGTAAATGTTGCTAATAGGAGGGGAGCTAGCTGAGTGGAGAATTTCTTATAAAATTCTGCAGGGTAGCCATCAGGGCCTGCTGCTTTCCCGCCTTGAAGTGACTTTATAGCATCTAGTAATTCTGATAGCGCCAGAGGTTTATCCAGTTCCTCCACACTAGAAGTTTCTGTTTGTGGTAACTGTAATATATCCAGAAATGCATTAGATTGTGTGTTGTCTTCTTTAAACTCAGTAGAATATAAGGATTTATAGTAGTCTCTAAATGTGTGCTTTATATTTTTATGGTCAATGATTTCATCTCCGTTCGTGTTGGTGATTACTGGGATTGCATTGCGAACTTATTGCTTGTGGATTTGTTGAGCTAATTGAGCTAAAAGCTTATTAGCTTTCTCTCCATGTTCATAGTAATGATGTCTGGATTTATAAATTAGTTGTTCAGTTTCTTTAGTTGTCAAAAGGTTGAGTTCTGAATGCAGAGCCTGCCTTTTCCTATGTAGAGCCTGGCTTGGTTGCCTGGCATGTTCTTCATCTATTCTAGTAATTTAGCTTTTTAGTTCTGCTACTTTCTTGGTTTCTAATTTATTCCTGTGGGAATAAACTTTTAATTTAGTTGTTCATAATCATTACTGTAGTCTTTGATATTATTGTATATGAGTTAATGAGTTCATCATTAAACTATGCTGAACTTCTTTAGGCTCCAAATACTTTTGTTTATGAGCTATTATATCTAATGCTCCATTAAGAAATACAGTATGTGTATTGACCAATGATCTTTATTTGATTTCTAGAATAAGTTTAGCGTAAAATGTACTGTTACAATTATCATGTTGCAGCGGTCTCACTTTATACTGATTTTTTTTACAAATGCAGAAAAATTATTTTATCAAGGTCAGGTTGGGGAGAATGCACTGGTAAAGTACGTTGCCACACCCACTACACGATGAAACAACTAAGGATCCTGGTTTGCAACCCCCCAGGCAGACACTCAGTCCAGTCCCACCCTCCTGAAACGATCATCTATCTGCAGCAGCCAGGTGTTACGTGGGCCTCCCCTTGTCCAGGTCCAGCCACTCGGGTGTTCAACAATGAGGATTCTGGGAATCGCGCCTCATGGCCGTAGTGCCATAACTGATGCTCCCTCACAATGCAGGTAATGTGCTTCATTCAGGAATCCATGAGTAACCTCTAGTTTGAAACAAAGTCAAACCTGCGGTTCCCAAGGATTCTCTTAAGAGACACAGTACCGAAGGAGTCCAGTCTGTGTGTCCCGTCACTGGATAGTGTCCATGTCTTGCACCCATATAGCAAAACAGGAAACACCAGGATCCTAAAGACTTGGACCTTCATCCTTTTGCAGAGATTTCAGGAGAACCACACACCCCTTTCCAATGACCTCATGACCCCCCATTCTCTCCAGACAAACACATTGCAAAAGAGGTCATTAAAGGCCTGGATCTTGGTTTTTATCCAGGACACTCACAATCCCAGACACTCAGACTCCTCACTCAGTCTCCCGAGAGCCCCGATCAGAGCCTCCATTGACCCCATGAAGATCACATCATCTTCAGCAAAGTCAAGATCAGTGAATCTTCAAGCACATTCAAGCACTGAACAGAGTGGGAGCAAGAATACACCCCTGACAAACCCTAGAATCAATTGGGAAAAATAAAGAGGTTCTGCCTTCACTCTGCACAGCACTCAGAGTGCCAGTGCACAGACCAGTAATGATATCCAGCAACTTTGGGGGGATCGCCAAAGGCTGCAAAGAAGCTCTGCGGATATTCATGTTGGTGCTTAATGGGAACTATCATTACCAGGATGAAGTCGATGGTAGGCTTCTTAGGCGTAAAATCAGACTGCTCCAGTTGCTGGTAGGTGAGTAAGTTATCACGGATCCTATGGAGGATAACCCTAGCAAGGACCTTACCTGGCACTGAAAGCAATGTCTTCCACCTGTAGTTGCCGCAATCCGGGTGATCACCCTTCCCTTCCCAGATAAGGGCGACAAGTCCCATTTTCCAGTCAGTTAGGATGACGCCCATCTCCCAAATGGAAGCAATGTTTGCAATGCCAGAAGGAGAGCTTTACCACCAGCCTGGAGAAGTTTACTCTGGATACCACAGATCTCTGCAGCCTTCCCTACCCTCAGCTGGTTCACCACCTGTGTAATCTCAATGAGACTGGGTGGTTCACAGCTAATTGGAGGATTAGCCTCAAGAACTGTGGACCTAGAGATGTACAAGATCCTAGCTGTATGATCAGCTTTAAACAGCTCCTCAAAGTAACCAACCCAGCAGGTCACAACTGCAGTGTCATCAGTAAGGACTGCTCCATCACCCACCCTACTTCCGACTCTACAAGGAACTGATTCAGATGTGTGTAATGCTTCGATTCCTCTGTAAGCCAGACGTGGGTCACTAGACCAAAGATGGTGTTTCACTTGCTCACAGATTACTCTAACAAACATATTTTTATTTAAAAAATTATGCTTACATTTTTACGTTCAACGCTATACTGTAGACCCTGCTAAGGTGAGCTTATTTAAAACAATTCCTCAAATAATTTAATTTTGAAACTCATTATTTTATGTTTACCACGGTTTTATGTTGCATTGATCATATGCAAAAAGGTAAGCAGAACAGACAGTTAATTCAGCTAAATGTGCTCAGCTTTTAATTTTTTTTGAGGACAAATATTTAAATACAATATTACCAATTACTTTGGTAAAGCTATTTACAAAAAAAAAACTATGACGCAGATGCACCAGAACAGAGTGTGCAACGTCAAATAAAAATGATAGCAAGTATTGAAAATAATCATTTGAGTTTGGTTTGGGAAAGGCATATATCGGCATACTAAAAGGACTATTTCCATCTTAATTATGAAAAGGTAGTATGTACAACCTATATAATACTTAAATTCAACCAAGCAACTTGCAATTTCACACAGCTGTTAAAACAAATACAACAAAAATTATTCTTATAAAAGGGAGCCCACAAAACACTCCTACAAGTACTGTTTTATTTGAACATTTCAAAATATTCTTGACAACCAAAATAATGTTTGATTTTTTAGCAGTAGTTTTCTACACTTATTACAAAAAGGACATGAAAAAAACATATAAAACATTAAAATGAGTGGTTTGTTCAATTATTTTTACATTGAATTTCTTCTAAATCTGAAGATGTTTAATCAGGAACAGTAATTTTGGTTTTAACATATTCTGGCACAAACTAAGCAATACCTGCTGAATGAATTCAAATGTGTAATCCATACTCTTTGGTCTCATCGAAGCTTTACATCTCAACCACCCAAAGAGAAATTACAAAGTCTGTGGAGAGTCCTGAAGGTGGTCGACAACATTGTCCCCAAGGATAATCCCAATGGACAATGGATTCAGATAAAAAAAAGTTAAGAAGCAGCTCAACAATGAGGATCCCAATCGAGTGTTCACATGATGGACTGTTCTTCATCAGTGCCCTGAAAAACATCTACAATTCACAGAATATTACTTTATTACTTTAATAATGTAATTTCTTTCAAGATATCTCTATTTCTATCTCTCTCTGTCCATCTCTCAATCTACCTCCTTTCTTTCCATCTCTTTCTATTTATCTCAAACAAGGTAGTGACACAAGTAATACTAAATAAATAGCAAAGAAAAGTTACTGAATTTGACAATAATCTAAGAATTTCTTAAAAACGATTCACCTTATAGTTCTTGCCTTGAAAAAGTTACTGGAATTATTTCCAAACATGACAGGAACTCTTCTTAACACCAGAACAATTTGCACAATAGATGGCTCTGAGGTTTGAAGGGGAAAAATTCATATCAGAATTTTGCACTTACCTCTAAGACTCCCGAAGAATAAGGGTACAAAATATACACATACCATAGCTTGATGTCAAAGCTTTGGTAATAGTAGTGCACAAACTCCCCCCTTTGCCCTGAACAGTTCAGTGAGGTTATACATGTATAAGTTGTGATTCAAATTTTTGCCAAACACAATACTATGTACACCTTATAACATTACAAGACCAAAAAGCCCTTTGTGCATTAATGGATTTAAAGTGCATATGCATTCCTTATGAAGACAAGAAATGAGGATGGTTCATTTGTAGCTCTCATGCTTTAACTGATAAGGCTTCAATAAGTGGGCTTTAATTCAGTACTGACAGAGCAATACTTAACATTCCACTGTATATCTTGTTACTTGTAATAGATGGATTTTTTTTTTATAATTTTGTCACTATCAGAATCATATACCTTGCAGTTCTTATTAAAAGAGAAATTTATTTATACTATTCACAGCCTTTAAGTACACCAACTGTGCTGATTTTAGAACAGACTGAGGGTACATTAGAAATATTTCAGGGTGCACATATGACATTATACAGTATACCGGCAAGCAAAAAAGCTTAATTTCCTTCCACATGGTAATGCAAATCTACCCATTCTAACTGCTGTAGTAGACCATCTACATGTATACAACTGTATAGGTCATTAAATGTGAGGTGCATTCATTTTCAAAGTAATAATAGGAAAACCTTTACAGATTCAGAGTTATCATTAGGCATTCTCTTCAACAAAATATCAAAGTAAAACACTACATCTTTATCTGTATTAAAAGTACAATCCATGCTGGTAAGAAATATGCAGATGCAAGAACATTACCTATTAACACTGCAAATATGCAACATAAGAAAAAGTATTTCCTTTGAAACATAACTAATATTATCTTATGATTGCATCCTTGTAGGCCATGTCCCAAAGTGCATAATAGCTTCAACAATGTAACAAACAGTACATAGTAGTGTAGTGTTTCACGCACTGCTTAGTATGTGGTTTCTGAATGAATGTGAGGTGGTAAAACTCAACCATTACTGCAAAATTTAACTCCACTTAGCCCACGGTTATGTATACAATGGATCCTTTACCTCCCAAAGTCTGTAAAGTTTGATGGAACAAGCTAATATGTCAGCCCTTACTATTGCTGACATTGTTAATGATGCTTTACAATTTTTTTTTTTTGTTCTTTATTTCATCTTATACAATTTCTTGTATTAGGAATTTGTTAGTTTTCGCATACCCCTTGGGGTCAGAGTGCAGGGTCTGCCATTGTACTGTGCCCCTGGAGCAATTACAGGTTAATGGTCTTGCTCAAGGGCCCAGCAGAGTAGGATCTTTTTTGGCAGTGACTGGGATTCGAACCAGCAACCTTCTGGATACCAGCGCAGATCCTTAGCCTCAGAACAGCTTTTTTCTCCAAGCAAGTGGACATTTAAGAAGCAAAGTTATACTGTAACCTGGGTATTATTTGGTATAAATATTTTGGAAATAAGAAGATAAGATCTCTTTCTATGTTGATTTCCGTTGACTGAACAGGATGAAAAGATCTGAATGTTATGCACCAAAGTAGTTTAACAATTAACAAGTAGCATTATTACTTCCTAACAGCTCACCCTTAGTTTAGAATCTCAGGTGCTCAAAGGTTCATGGCTAGTTCCATTGTGATTTCTTGTAAATGTTTGCTAGTGTTCTTAACAATTTTATTTTGGCTCCTGCAGCTTATCTGGATGGTCTGGTAATCTTCAGCCTATATTCTTGCTTTTTTAACAATGTATTCACTTATTTTATTCATGGTATTATAAAATTACCTTTAAATCTGACTGGGGCAGTATTTTATAGAATTTGACCATGATTGTCTTTAATAATATCCATCAATCAGTTTTCTAACCCAGTTAATCCAATTTAATTTAATGGAGTGCAAGGCAGGAATCAATGCTAGGGCACACCCTCGCATAAATCCACACGGATGTCAGGGAAATGTACAAACTCCACACAGGCACACAGTCAGGACCAGAATTTTTATGACTTAATAATGTTTAATCTTTGTAGATCACGTAATTTTTGTTTTTGCGCTGTCATTTCCAAATTTTGTGAGAAACTGAAAATCTTGTTACTTTTATCCTTATCTAGAAGAAAGCTGTTGTATTTTTTCCAAAATGGTAGATTTTAGCACATACACTCTATTATAATGATATCAGTAATGCATTTTGCTAATCACTAAATGTGGTGAATGTCAAAAATATTAAATTAATCTCAAAACTCTCTAAGACAGTATACACCATATTCACACAAACATCATAATGATATTATCTAATGTGCTGATTAGCACATACAAATAACAATTTTACTGCACTCTGTACACATCACAGTGATAACCTCATAACCCTTTGTATTGGATTACATACAATGTGACATTTGCATGAAATTTTCAGGTTAAAATAACTGAAAACATAGCATAACTGAGTTCTTATACAAAGTGCTAATTGCTTTGTTTTGGTCCAGGAGACTTTTTAGCAAATGCAGTTTCTAATGGAAAAGTAATATTGTATGTTAAGCAGAAATTAACATAATTAGATGTGAAAATAGTGCTTTAATAATTGAAATGATTACTTTTTGATATAGTGTCTATTGTTTCATGAATGCGGTTTGCTCATTCTGTCTTTTTATTAGCTATTAAAAGAAAGCAAATACTCCATTTTTCATTAGGAATATTAATTGCAGTTGTTCATAGTAATAAATTACAAAGCATTTGCTACTTCACATGACATAAAGACCTAAGGAATGTCTGGGAACAAAAGACCTTGGAATGTTGTAAAGGTTCTCATCGAAATAGTTTGTCCTCATTATAGTCCACATTGAGGACCACAGAGTTCACAGTCACACAGCTAAATATGCAAGGCATTCAAACTTTTATAACCTTTTTTTACTATTGTTGAACATTTGAATTTAAATGCAGAACATTATGTTCAGTGTGAAAACTGCATGAATATACCAATTCATATTTAGAAGAAATGACATTCTCTTGTACAGACAGAAGTCAATGTAATAAAATAACAGTTTGGAATGCACTTGTGGTATATTTATTAATAAAAAACACTGGTAAAATGATATGTTTACTTCATAAAAGATCTTCTATTTTGGCAGACTGACACATAAAATGCGTTCAAATGTACAGCAGCAAATTAGCATAAGCTGCCAATTCTCTTTAAATGAATTTGAATTATTTTCCTGCAGGACCTTATAAGGAAAATACCAGCTCCTCTATATATGTATAGCTTTTATGTGAAAAGCTGCACAATTAACTTTGCTGTCTCATAATGTGTTCAGACCAAGAATCACACCTGGTCAAAAAAAAAAAAAAAACAAACTTTAAAGCCATGAATTCAGCTTTAATTATGGCAGAATTACTTCCTGGCTTCCAACTGTCTTAAAAATGCTAAGTGTTTTCATGAATAACTGTAGTTGGTTTGCCATGATATTCCTGTTCATTTTCACAAAACATTAACAATAAATTGCAACTCAAAGGAGCTTCTTTGCTTAAAAAAATGCAGCTAAACCACTTTTCTAAGCACCTTTTTACCAATTACGCTGGGTATGTTCCCACATCAAACAGTTTCTACCTTGTGCTTGTTACTACCTGCATAGGGTGCCATACCAGCTGCCTATCAACTTAAGCCTGGTGAAGTACTCAGCAACACAAATGGATACATTACCACCTCAAATTAAATCTAGATTGAGCCATTTTAATATAATTCTTCACAACAATTACAAGTTTGCTAAAAAAAATCTGATTAACATTTAAGCATTAATGTATTCATTCATTCTTCACTTGTTTTATTATAATGAGTTGAATTAGATTATATCCAATAAAGAAAAAAACAGACTTAGATTCAAGATTAAATTATTGAATGCATATAACACTCTAGCTATAAAAGTACATTTTTTCTGTGTTATATACCTTTATATAATATAGGAATTTTAACACTTTTAGTTTAGGGCAATTAAGCTATTAAAGTACACTTTTTCATTAAATGCTTAATTATAATTTACACAATTAACTATTGAACTGACATTTGTTTTGTCAAAGCTTAACTAATACAGCAAACCAAATGACTACAAATGTTATATACATCACGCTCTCACAGTGTGTGGCTGCTTTAAATATGACAAATATAACGCTGACAACAGTTATAACCAGGGTTTTGTCCATATTGTTTCAAATCAAAATTTAACTGCTGCAAGAGAGCATTCATTTGATTCCAAAATTGTTAATGTTTAGTGGAAAAGTGAGCCCCATTGTATAAATGTCTCCTTGTCGGTAATCACATTAGGTGCAGCTTCTAATTCAATACAAAAGATAATAATCTTAGTCATGCCGGCTGCATGGTGTATCCACTACAGGCTTTGTAAACTTCACAAAGGACTGATCAGTCCTATAGTATTTAATGCATGGCTTTTACTATTCATGGGTATTTTCAATTATTTTAAATCTTTATGGATAGGGAAACTCACCAACATTAAAGTAGTATGAAGCAAAACTGAAAAATAAGAGAAGGATTTCTTTACCTTTTCTGTCTATAGGAAAATTGTCTCTTGATGCTATTGACGAAAACAAGATTTCTTCCTTTATAAAATGTTAAAATAGATTTTTTAAAAGTTACTATGCATGATCTCAGAGTTTAAATGTATTTTAAATGTAAGGCTGAACTAGAGTGGACAGCTGTGCGTTAAATTATTTTTAAAACCTGGTAATTTTATTCTTATATGGATGCAATAAGTAACAGCATTTTTTGTTCCATTCACAGGCAAACATTTACTAAACAAACAAAAACATGCACTGTTGACTTGTTTACTGATATTTTAAAATATCTATGTTTTGAGAACAGACCACTAAAATGACATTGTACTATCTGGATCCAGATGAATACATTTCTGTTTGCAAGCACAACATACTGATGTTTCTAGGTAATTGAAATGGTTCCAATATTGTTTGGAGTTAAACTTTAGGAGCTTTGTTCTTTAATATCCATTGAAATACATGCATTAGCTTGACACAATGACATGCCTGGAGGGCTCTGATGAAAACTAGGGACCGTAGGCTAAATAAAAAGGCTTCTCCAATGCAAATTTAAAAATAGAAGATGATGAAACAAAGAAGTAGATTTAGGAGTGGTTTATGACACTTGGAAAACTCTTACTGTATTCGGTTTATGCTGAATTTGGAGGTTTAAATACTTATCTATAGGAAACTGTACATGGTTTAATGCTATATTTGTTCATAGCATAACACAGTAAATAATACAATTGCTTAAATCAAAGGATTTTGTTACTGGTGCCATTGTAAAAACATAAAATCTCACCTAGTTATTAAACAGATATAAAGACATAACTATTATACAGTAATTGTTTTCAATATACTGTATATAAAGATTGAAAATTGCTTCAGAAGGAAAACTACAATTATATATTAAGTGTAATATGAACAGTTTTAAAAGCTACCATCATCATACTTACATCTGAGATTATAAGAGTAAATATATAAATTCAACTAAATGTCTTAATAGCATAATTATTTTACAGACAAATAATATATATTCATGCCTGCATTTATGTTTCATGGCATATTCAGGGCTATTTTATTATAATGGAATACAGGCAAAAACAATGTACTTATTTGTAATATGTGATATCAGAAAAATATATTTGATTCATCTTCACCCTAAAATAATTACAGCAACAAATGAAATTTCAAAAGTAAGATGCTAATGCGTAGAATGTGTATGAACGTTACAAACATTTAATGTTCAGTTTCATGTACTGAGAATTATGTCAACATGTACTAATTAAAATTAATGAAAACGTTAAGAAATTACTAAGTGAACAACTCTACACTTTCATACACTGAGTTTCCTTCTAAAGACATTGAAATAGAAAAACATCTTTCTTTTGCACAGTATATTTACAGACTGCTACATTATTAGACTGTTACATTTTAGGAATCACGGTACATGATTTGCAAGATTACATTTTTGTAATGTATACTGAAATTAAAAATTATATACCTCATTTCAGAAAATACCAGCATAGTACCAGTTTAAATTAAATATTTTTCTTTTGATATATATACTGTGAATAGTCTTTCATTATTGACTGGGTTTGAAGTGCTGAATGGCTTGAATTTGAATTTTATGGTTCCATATGTACAACATAAGCAATACACATGTTAATATTTAATTTTTTACATTGTTCTTATATATATTTTATAACACTACTGTTAGTGCTGCTATCTTAAACTGTACATTTCAAAGTCTACATACTAGCAAGAGTTGTTTAAATTCATGTAAACATCAGAACTTTAAACATGAAGTTCACTTTCTTCACTATTTCCATATTGAGTTTGTAATATTTTATAAAATTCATTTTGGATACTTTATCCATTTTCAGAATAAATGGATGCCAGAGAGTTCTGTTTTATGCCTCAGTTTCTACATGTAATGCTAATAAATTATCTGGGTTATTTAGATTATGTTTAAAACAGATTAGCAACGGGTGAAAATTAAAAGAACAATCCTAATAAAATAAAAAAAATGAAATAATATTTACTAAGCAACTATAACTGTAATTCCTCAAGCATGGATTCTTCAGGTAAAGGATTAAATGTGCCCTCAAAGTGTTGCTGATTTAACAACGAATGTCGCAATCAATCTTAATACTGCAAAAGTACAAAGTAAACATTTTAATTTAAAGTCAAAAGCACTCTGTTTAATTCACTTTCCAAGGGTACTTAAGAATCGAGCTTTCAGTAAAGGACAAACTGCCACATATGAAAGAAATTAATCACCTGTTGAAAAGGTCAGAGATTTCAGTGACTCTGCTGTTTGAGGGTAATTGATTTCTTTCACCTTCTTTATTGTCACCACTGTCTCTCTCTCTCTGTTACACAGTAGTTTATTTGTAGATTTTTTTGATATATGAGCTGAAAAGGGAAATCCAAATTGTTCTTTTAAATATACTCGTGTTATGCCAGCATACACTACAACCCTATAAACCTATATTTGTTTTTTGTACCGGATCTAGATACAAATGGCTGAAATACACAGTGTTCTAATATTTGTGGAGATTAACTAATGCAACAGTTCACATATACTAACTATAAAATATAAAGTTTCTTTTTTTTTTTTTTACTATTTTGCTAAGTATTTGTATTTTTTTCTCCAATGAGTTCCTCCATTTCTGCTAATGTAAGTAAAAGTTGTCATCTATTTAGGATTTCAACAATGCATTTTAATGCAGTTATTATATTCCAGATTTTCTTAGAAAACCAAGATGCAACATATTGTGAATTTTTTTCTTTCAAATTTTATAAAACCATATCTGTTATGAATGAATCTTCCACAAAAAAAGAATGATCATGTATCTTAAAACACTATGGCAGGTAACACCTGGATTGCCCAGTAACTGAAAAAATGATGTGGAAAGCACCTCAGGGTATACCTATCAGCATCTTGAAAATTTGAAAGTGTAATGTGTTCTTTTGAATGCAGGTAAACTCCTTCGTGCATATTAAACTTTAAATGAAATTTGGTAGTTAGAGCAGGAAAGAAAATAAAATATTTTCGAAAGAATTTTAAATCTAAGGTATATGAAGCCTACCACATCAACAATCTACTAAGTGTAAAATATTTTTCTTTGTTTTTTTTTCCTGTGATAAAATGTATAAATGTACTGAATATTATCACTAATCTGAATATTACAATTCTACAATGTACAAGCAATAACCAATAAAATATAACTGTAAAAATGGTATGGCAATAATCACTAAAATATTCCTGTATAAGCTGCATGACATGACTCTCAGTTCCAGACTGACAACACATTTTAGATGTCTAAGTGACCTCATATTTAAGGTAATGTAATATAATTATTTTTTAAGTTATATGCAATGTTTCAGCATTTAATTAAGTTTGACTGCAATTTGAGAAGTTTCCATGTTCTAAATATATTGTTGAAAATATTGTGGCGTCAGTTAAAACTTGTGGTATGTACAGTATTATAGTTTATTAATAAAGAAGCACTGACAATGATATATCCAGAGGAAAAAGCACCTTGATACTTATTCTCTTCTCTCGACATTTCCTAAACTCATTCCCACTTTGGTTTGTAATCTGATTGCATATCACATGCTGTTGCTATGAAAAGGGGCGTGGTTTCATGAAAATTTTATGCCAGCAGCTGTTGTAGTAATAATTACATGATGATATACTTTATTGCACTTATGCCCTTTTAATTATTTACTTAACAACAAGCTACATAGCACATAGTGGTGTTATGTTACATATTTCTTGTTTCATTTTGGACCTATCATTGTAAGCAGTCCCCAAGTCCTTGAAATGACTTGGCAACTCAAGATGTATATTAGTTAGGCCCAAGTAGTCTAATTGGCATGTCCTTGTTTCATCAACTGAGATAGGAACCAAAAATACACTGCTCATAAACAAAGCTAGTTTAGTACACATTAATACCAGTGCATAGTTACTATTGTAATTTGTCGTGAATTATATAGCTGTTCTTCAATACCTTTTCTTACATTTTCAATGTAGATATTTTGAGTTTAATGAAGCAGAATGGAAAGTATATGCCCATACGAATCAGACAAGAATACTTCAGTTTTTTCCAAATTGATTTAATAACAGACTTGGGGGGAAAATACATTTTTAAGATAACATATTTAGTGAATGTGGCAAATGCAAATTATGCTTTAATTTAAAAAAATGGCAGCTTCCCTATATCTTTCTCTCAGAATTATTTGTGAAATGCCAACGTGAACACATACATACATACTGTACATACATACAGCATACAGTATACATAAAGTATGCCCATGTCTGCTTGTGCAGTGTATATTTATATACACCTCATGTATATTTGTTGCAAGGTTCTTCCTTTACTTCAATTTTCCCACTATATCAGTACATGCATTTAGACTCAAACCTTCAAACCTGCTGCCCAATTTCAAATCCACAGAGAAAGACCACAAGGGATCAAAGTGATATCTAGGACAACAGGGGTTTCATTAAAATTTTCAACTTTTGCCTGAGGAAAAAGAAGCAAACACAGGGTGAAAAATCATCTGGTCCAAACAAGTTTAAAAAAGAGCAAACCACCTGTGGTATCCCTGGAAACCGGCTGCCACCCCCTCCAGCCACCTTTTAATGAAACCCTAGAGCCTCTTTATTAATTTATTAAGGAATCTATTTTCTGAAGTTTCATAAACTGCACATAGCTCATATTCTGACATGTCTCTGCTATGCTAATAGGGATGAAAAGCATGAATAATTAATCATTTAATTAATAACAATTAGGCTTTGTGATAGGTCAAAAAAATTCAACTGACAACATGCTCTTTTGAAAGCTGCATTTAAAGGTAACATTAAGTCTCTAACTTTTACACTCTCTGGGCAATGGGCCAAATGAAGCAATAAATGCTGCTCTTCTGAAGCCTGTACTTACACACACCTACACATAACACACACACACACACACACACTCACACTCATACCACTGTTCCTTAGTTGAATTCATTCTTGTTTAACTTCTAAAGAAGTGTTCTTTTATTAATGAAATGTAGTAAAACTGCAGTATCTGTGGTACATTTTAATACCGTATAAATAGTAAATGATGGTATTTGCTTATCATCATCATGGGTTCAGTTAAACAGTTTGCTGCTGTGTTTTCAGAAGCAGTAATCAAACCGCAGATGTCATGTTTATCTAATGCAGACCTGGTTTTGAGACCAGCAAATGCAATCGTTTTTTTTTAATAGAAGTGGGATTTAGACCTGAAATCTTTAACAGAGTTCCAAAGAATAAGCAGCATTTAAAATAGAAGTAGGAGAAAATCAAGAACTGTGCATTTTTACTAAATAACTAAGTCGCAAGTAGTTCCTTAAGATATATTGTGTTAGAAGCATTCACAATAAAAATAACATTTATTTATGAAGTAGTGTTTTTCATGTACTTTTATCTTGAATTCAGCAGTTTACTATTTGTGAAGTATACATTATGAAATGTCATATTAAATGTCTGTGCACACTGTATGATACAAATATACAGACCCATACATAGAGTAAGCTTATAGTTTTTTTTTTCTTCAATACTTGAATTTAGGTAATATGATCATAGTACTAGGGTGTTGTACCGTGTTAGCCACTATGGACATAGTGAGAAGTCTAGCAAGATGACACCTTCTATTGACTAACTAAACAGATTACGATATGCAAGCTTTTGAGGCAACTCAAGCCCCTTCTTCAGGCAAGACGAAAGGCCTGAGTTGCCTCGAAAGTTTGCATATCGTAATCTGTTTAGTTAGTCAATAAAAGGTATCATTTTGCTTCACTTCTCACTGCAGTAATATGATCAAAGAAAGAATGTTTTTTTTTTTTTTTAAAGATTAAGCATGGTAATATGTTCAAGTGTAAATATTATATAAATGTTTCCAAATCTGAATCTTCTCAGTATTTTTAAAATATTAATGTTTAAAAAAGAAAAAATTTAAGACCATTCCTGAACCTGATAACACACTTGCAATTTTAATGATAAGTATAATTTGAATATCAAGTAAACAACACAGATTTTTTTAGCTTGATAATTATTTTTCAAAATACAAAATTCAAATGTCTTTTAACTTTGCTCTTTAGATATAGTGTTGAACTTTAAATATTCTTATCATAGTCCTTGTCAAATGTGGATTAGGCATTGAAAAGTTCTGATTTTTAGAATTTATGTCCATCCCTGTAGTTTACAGGTGGTGCTGGGTTGTGAACATTTAAAGGAAATGTGCTCTCTTCTTCTCACATTCAGGAGTTTTTCATTAAAATATCATTAATTTCAGAAATATTCTACACAGACACAGATGTCTGAATATACCATTTTGTAAGTATACTTTTTAAATGCAGGGCTGTGTGAAGCCTTTATCTTTATCACCTTAGGGTTGAAGAGAAGAAGGACATGGACTGGCCATCCAGCAGTCAGTCGCTGGGCACACTCACATACACAACCTTGTATAATATTTCACTATGGAATGATAATTAGTGATTGAAATATTTTTTTTCTGTTAGCATACTGTTACAGCTGGCAATATAATGAAATACAATACACTTTGTATTGTTCACATATGTCCACACTGCTGGAAAAGATCGATTTCTGGATTGCTAACTTCTTCAAGGTTGTGTAGAATAATGTAAAAAGTGGTAGACAAGCAAAAATGTGTAATTCAGATCAGCCATTTTGAATGTGATTGTTATCCTGTTTGCCGTTGACCGGTAAACGGTAGATGTGAAATTATTTCAGAATATATTTGCTTTCCTCCAATGACACAATGACATGATACCAGTGCACATATAACTTCTAATTTAAATAGCCATATTCAATGACCTGAATTTCATTTGCTCTTGACATAAAAAAAAAAATTATTAATGATTTTAATTTATAATCCATACTTCCAAATCAACTTTAAAACAGCAAAAGACATTTTTTCACACAGTTTAAATTTGAAATAATGTGCATTAATAACATCTACCATCTCATTATGCTAGACTTGTACCATCTTTTTATGTCTAAATTTAAATGGTTTACATTTGACTGCAATTGTTCTGCACCTGCGTTTCTCAGAAAATAAGGAGACATACTTTAATGTTTGAAAGTCTGACCCAAAAACTCACTTAAGTGTTTATGTTGGCAACCAAACATGTATACATGCTTAAGATCCACATTGCAGATATTTATATATGTTTAAATAATCTAAGTAAATCTCTTTACACAAGTGTCTAGCTCATTCCTTTATTTTATTTTTGTGTTATGTAGTAAATAGTGCATTTTATTTTTCTAATTACATGGAACAACAAAACTATTACATCTTTTGATTTGAGCTCTTCACTAACACGCAATTTAGTTTTTTTTATAATTAAATTATTAAACATAATAGTCAATTAAATACTGAAATAAACTCTGATGATAGTTAAGATTTCATTATTTGGTCTTTTATAGTCTTTTTTTCTTATTTAGTCTTTCAGAAACCAAATTGACCTCTGGCACTGTCACAGCTTAACATGATACACTGCATAAGACAGCCGTTCTCATTTGTACTGAACTGTAATTAAACAAGATACCTTGTCCGTGATATAATTATTTCAGCACTTACTGTTCACCTTGCTGTTGACTGGCTGAATGCAGGTGCTGCTTTTTACTAAACTAGGTGGTTAAAAAATAACCAGGTGCATACAGATACATGGAGCAATACCATAAAGTGATTTCGCATGGAGGAAAATAGATTTTTTTAAGTTCTGTAGTTTATTAAATTCTCTGAAAACAATATAACTTTTAACATTACCAACAATGTTTACCTAAATTATTTATAAGACTAGAGGGTCTAGTATTCCCTTTAAACTGGTATTTATTGTATATTTTAAGACTTTTCTATTTATCCATTTAGCAACCTGTTATAAAGCATATTTAATTACTTGCATTTTGCCTATTTTATTTATTTACTTCTTAGCATTATTAATGAGTTTATTCTTGAAAAATATTGAAATTTACTAAGTACAGCAATTTAATTAAATTACTAATGTGTAACTATAATACTTGGAATAATGTCAATAAAGACATATGGCTACATTTATAAGCAGCAAGGAGGCCAGATGCAGGTGCAAATTAAAAAAACAAATCCATCAATTTCTGAATATGTTTAATCCAATTCAGTATTATGGGAGATGAAGCCTACCCCATCAGCATCAAGCAGAAGAGAGTAGGAGGGCACACCCACATCTGCTCCTAAGGGAAAAATATACATTTGCCAGTTAACCTAACATGGATCTCTTTGGAGTATGAGGAAACACGTATATATCTAGAGAAACCCCACACAGACACTGGGTGAATACGCACAGTTAGTACTAGTGCCAGGATTCTTAGGCAGGACTTTTAAATCAGGAGAGCTCACTATTGTGCCACCATCCTGACAAAAAAAATAATAATAATAAATTTCCATTAGTTATATTTAGGTGGGGCTGCATGGTGATTCAGTTGTCTTGATGCATCCCAATTTCTGGGACTTTAGTTCAATTCCAACTCTCTTCACTATCTAGGTGGAGTTTACATGTTCTGATCAAATTTACAAGAGCTTTACAATAGCTATCAAGTTTCCTCCAAGAAAAAACAATATAAATGTCTTATCTTAATAAGCAAATTGGAGATATGTACATCAATATTACTCTAAATGACAGAAATAGTGGATAGACAGACAGATAGGCATTAAACACAAAATGAAACTGCATACTTTCAAAAATGTTAATAAATGAAATGAATTCTAAAATGTGTATAGTTCTTGTTCTTCAATATTTTATCATTAATATGTAACGTCAGTCTGTCAGTCATTTTTGAACCTGCTTAGTCGTGAACTGGTGTCACAATGGTGGTATTGATTGATGCCAGAGTCAATCCCAGCCAAAATAAGACACACGGCAGGAACAAACTGTGGACCGGTCACCAGTCCATCTCCGGGTGAACACACACAAACCTTAGCCATACACTCTGGCCAATTTAGTATCATCAGTCCACCTAACCTTGCATGTCTTGGGACCAACGGAGATAACTAGGACAAAGCCACGCAGATACGGGGATCACATGCAAACTCCACGCAGGGAGGACGCGGGACGTGAACCCTGATTTCCTAACTTCAAGGCAACAGCGCTCCCGTTGCATCACCCATTATGTAATGTGTATATTTTATTCATTTAGGATCTACATTGAAACCTTTGTATTTCAGGCCAGCATGAAAAATACAGTGTCTTAAAGACAGCCTGCTCATAAAAATAGGATTATGTTTTTCTCAAAAAAGCAAAGAAGGAAGAAAATCAAGATGTTTCAGCCATTCCAGTAATTCCACAAGCTCTCTTTCAGTGAGTTTCTTTTTTATGACTTTACATTGGGTTTGGTTTCAAGTGAAAATTTATGAAGCCACCACGGCCTGGGATGACAACAAGTGAAATTCATCTCTTCTGTCAGTTGCATGATATTTTGTTACTAATGACAGGCATCCCAGGTGTATTCCCCCTGGCTAGGGCGTGAAACCCTAGCAAATACCATGTCCTTTTGTTGCATTTTATCTTATTGGCTAGGCTGTCATGAAAGTGTCTGTAAGTGTGTATGAAAACAGAGCTAATCCAATTAAAGAGTCACTGAATTTCCACTTTCTCAATTCTTCTACTCATTTAGCAGGCTTGGCACCTTTAGCAGGTTATTAAGCAGGGTGTTCACAAAACAAAAAATTATTCAGATTAAAAACTATGCAGCCTGAAACAACTGTGCCAAAAAAAAATCAAAATTATTGTGCAGTTATTACGGACTTTGCCCTTTTAAGCTTCTGTCAAAAAATAATAAAGCAAAGCTTTTGCTTAAAAAACTATGCAAAATAATTAAATTGACATTCAGAAGATATCATGTAAACTTATTTTGAACATCAGAGTGGCTGTTTCATTTTTAATAGTTTGTCAATAAAGATTAATAAAGATTGAATGCTTAAAAGTATACTCACAAAGGACTTTAGAAAGTAGAGAGGCAAAAAGATTATAATATATAACACTTCCAGTTTGGTCGTTCTGCTTTACAAATACAATGAAATCTCTTAAAACCAGAAAAAAATGTATTTGATCCAAATGATGGATGTTAAAGATGTTTTGGTATTTGCAGCTTCACCAAAAGATTAATTTGCTAGGAGAATAATCTCAGTTAATTAAATGTGGCCCTACAATGAAGTGCAGTAAATAATTCTAGTTAAAGTAAAGTAAGAAAATGCTTGTTTTCGGATTAAATGGTAGCAGAACAAACAGTTACATAAACCATTATTCAAATACCACTAAAAATTATAATTGGATCAGAGACCCACCCCACCTATGGTGTCTTCCTTTCAAAACTTCATTAAGTAATTAAAAAAATGTCTACTGAATCTTACTTCAAGAAAATAAAAAAAAGCTTTTCAACACTTTTTATTGAGACTTACCTTTAGGAGCAAAGCACAAAGTTACACCCTACAAAATAAATTAAAAAGACATTCATAATTTTGTAATCATATGTTGACAGCTTGACATCCCCTTTGATGATGGATGATGATTTCCCTACAGCATTTTGTTAAACAGACCTTTTCAGTTATCTTTAAATATTGTTAATTATACTTACACAAATAATAATAATAAGTAATGTTGTAGCAATGTTAATAATGATTCTTTTAATATTTATGGACCCTTGAGCTGTGCAACTACTTTAAATTATTTTCACTTTCCCCTCAGTAGTGTGAATTCTTTATACAGACTATCTAGTATTTTTTACGCTGCTTCAGTCCTTCCCAAACTGGCTCATCTTGACTGTCCTATTAGTTCTACCTAACCTTTTTCCACTTTCTTAACTGTTTTTCTGTTTGATATTTCTGAACTTCTCTTTTATTCCAAGCCTTGCTCTTTGGATCTTCTGTTCATCAATCATTTCAACTTTGGTTGCACTCCATTTATCACATACACAATCTGTCCCTTCAGTCTGCCTTAGTTCTTGCTGTCTTCACATTTGTAAATGGTATTCCATAAATACAAAAAACAACTTTTGATTCTTTTAATATCTTGAATTTTCTTTAATGGAATATTCCACTAAAATGCATTGCTTCTGCTCAGCATAGTAATGCTAGATATCCATCTGCTTTTCTTATTCCTGGCCTCTATGTTGCTTTCAAAACTGCTGACCACACCAACCTCCTGAAACCCTTGAAACATTTGATAGGTACAGTAAGTTCTAGAAATGTTCTAAGCTCTCCAGATACTTGCTGTATTTGGTCTTTGTTATCTAATTTACTTCTTTATGAATACATTATGTTGTCAGTTTAATGCTTGATTCATCAGCATATGTGTATTGTTGACTCATGTATTTATGATATGCAGCTTTATTTGCACATCACCACCGGATACATATGACCTATAGAAAAACCCACACCTTACCACAATGGCTTTAAGATATGTAATAATTTATTACAATGGGAAAATTTTTAACTGTTTTTGATATTATCAAGTCAATATGGTGTCTTCATTCTTTCACATTGAAAGGTTCCTGAAAAAATTAAAAACTGTCCTGTCTTAATCTGTAGAATCATTTTGAACAGTGCCTTAAAACTTTGCATATCACAATTTGGCTATGTGCAAAGCATCTTTCTATCACCTGTGAAACATTACCAAAGTCCAACCATCCACCTATGATGCAGAAATACTTAATCATAACTTTATTTACTCCCAATAGGATTATAGTCATTAACTGTTAAATGCTTTCTGTAACAAGCATTAACAAAGTCCTCACTTAAAACAACTGCCATCTTTACAACTCACTTGACTAGACTACTGGTTTTCTGCCTTGTTTTAAAAATAAGTAAGATACAAAGAAGACATGAGTTAACTGTAATACCTCAAACTTCCTATCACCATGAAATGGCTCATATAAAACTACCACATACATAAGAGTTTCAATCACTGACCTTCTCAGTCTTCCAAATCCTCATTATTTACCTCCAATGGACTAGAATGCTATCTTTCTCTCAATATATCCATAATTGTTGTCAGTGCTAAGGATCACAGTTAGTTTAAAATGCAGTCTCCCTCCATTATATTTAGGACAGTAGTGCTATTTTGTTCTCTAAAGTATGACTGCTGGGGGGCACTCAGCAAACCAAAACACAATATATCTGAATAGATATTCTGTTTTTAACAAGACTCTAAATTCTGCTAATATTCACATTAGCAGTTCTTACTCCTACATTTAATGGAGTCCTAGCATTTTTCTCAAGTAATAGTATTGGAGCTAATATAATACACATATAATATAAAAATCAAGTTATCTTTTATTTGTCACTTGCCTCTTACAGGCCTTGTCTATTCTTTAGCAGGTTAGGGTCAGTTATTCCACATGAGCATCAATATGCAGAACTCCTTTTCTGCAGCTGAAAGAGAACTGACCTTAACTGTACTTATCCCTCCTTGGTTGTTATTTGAAGGGAAAGTGCACCAGTTATTAGTGTTGATTTTACCGGGCTTATTCAGACTCCCTTGAACTTCCATTTCTTATCTGCACATAGCCCTTTTATAGAAGTTTCCAGTCCTGTTCTGAGAAGAAAGAGAAGACTATGAATTGAGACATTTGAAACCCCTTGTCTTTTCTTTTACAGTGGTCCAACTTGTGGTAAATGGTGGAATTCCAGTTCCCTACTAACGTTTATCCTACTTTAGACACTTTTTTAGCCCTCCCCTGAAGAAAGAGAAGAAAATATTTTGAGGCACCTGGAATTCCTCATTTTTTCACCCAGAGGGCTTTTTGACATTCTCTCAACTTAGTTCTCAGAGGGAAGTGGTGCAAATTGTAACATTCTGGAACATTATTAATTGTTGGACCAATCCTGTGTCCATTATGATGTGTATCGACTATTACTGTCAAATTACTCCTTTGGCTGATATGTGTATTTTTATACTGGTAAGTTACTGTATCCCTAAAAGTTATAGAGAGTGACAGTGGTTGTGAGCATGTGCTGTAGCCGCACCCACCACACAGCGAACCACCCAGATTGAGATCCGAGTGAAGCCATGCAACAGGTAGCACTTCAGCATCGCACTGAACAGTGTGAGTTATTTTACAGTGGATGGAGTGCCAATCCTGCCACTAACCCCCAAGTTTTGCCTGCTAGTTGGAGGTTCTGCTTGCAGGGCTCGATTCAGGTTAATGTCATACCCAGGACGGAGCAATTGCAGGTTAAGGGCCTTGCTCAGGGGCCCAACGGAGCAGAGTCACTTCTGGTGTTTATGGGATTCGAACCAGCAACCTTCTGATTGCTGACGCAGATCCCTAGCCTCAGAGCTACCACTAGAAATTATAACTATTGTTTTATCATTATCCAACCCGCTATATCCTAACTACAGGGTCATGGGGGCCTGCTGGAGCCAATCCCAGCCAACACAGGGCGCAAGGCAGGAGACAAACCCTGTGCAGGGTGCCAGCCCGCCGCAGGGCACACACTCACACACACACACACCCACACACCTAAGGTCAATTTAGAATCGCCAATGCACCTAACCTGCAGGTCTTTGGACTGTGGGAGGAAACCGAATTACCCCAAGGAAACCCACACAGACACGGGAAGAGCATGCAAACTCCACGCAGGGAGAACCTTCGCAAGCGAACCCGGGTCTCCTAACTGCGAGGCAGCAGCTCTACCACTGCGCCACCGTGCCACCCACTATTGTTTTATTGTGTATTTAAATGTTCATGTATAAGGGTGTACAAAATAATGGAAGCATCTAACAATATATTAATTACAATGAACTAATACAGAGTTAGGGCATCCTTTACCTTCATAAAATATTTAGTTCCTCCTGAAGTGCTGTCATGAAAGTCCTGAGTTTTGTGTATCATTCATCAAGAAGAAAAGCATGTTTCTTTGAGGATTGGAGAAGGTAGAACTTCACACTCTGTGCACCTGAACTACCCAAAAAGGTTTAATAATGTTTAACCCTGGGGATTGAGACGGCTATGGAAGGTGTCTGAGTTAATTCTGGTAGTTATGTAATCACTCCTGAATTACTTTCCCAGTGCGTTTATCATCCAACAGTAAGGTAAATTCACAGTATGTCGGTGGTCCTTTAAAATGGCCTTATATTCTTTGGCTGTTATATGAGCATAAAAAAGGAATTTTTAGACTCAATTGCTCTCAAAAGATGGTAGCCCATTCTATTATAGATCCTGTGTTATTTTTAACAGCTGGCAACAGACATTGTAGGTAAAAGGTATCCTTTAGTGTTCACAAAATGTAAACCCATCCAGATGTAGGAAATAGGGTGAAAGTCCATCCATCATCCAACCCGCTATATCCTAACTACAGGGTCACGGGGGTCTGCTAGAGCCAATCCCAGCCAACACAGGGCGCAAGGCAGGAAACAAATCCCGGGGGGGGGGGCGCCAGCCCACCCCAGGGCGCACACACACACACACACACACACACCAAGCACACACTAGGGCCAATTTAGAATTGCCAATGCACCTAACCTGCATGTCTTTGGACTGTGGGAGGAAACCCACACAGACACGGGGAGAACATGCAAACTCCACGCAGGGAAGACCTGGGACACGAACCCGGGTCTTCTAACTGAGAGGCAGCAGTACTACCACTGTGCCACCATGCCGCCAGGGTGAAAGTCATTAGACCATAATACTTTTTCTCCACTGCCAAAGAGTTCAGCCTATGCCAGTTCATGCCTTTTGTTGCATTTGCCTTGGATACAGTTGGTTTCTGAGTGACAGCCTTTCCATAAATTCCAGTTTTGTGAAGCTGACAGATTTTATTGAGATTGGATCACATACATAGGTGCTGATTCAATCCTGTTTTTAATGCTGTACTTGTGTGGCAATTAGCATCTATCTCGTGAAGTATTTGTCTGTACTGACTTGGCATATTCTGTCATTATTTTTTAGATAATTCCCTTTGATACCAGGGGTGGTGGCAGTATGGGAGCTAGGTGGGCATAGGACCATCTACTTTCCTTACTGGCCCACCCTGTTTTTTTATCTTATTTTTTTTCCTCAAATGAAAATTAACCTGTACTGCACACATGCATTTTAATGCACATCACTCTTTATTAAAATATCAGTTGATTATAAACTTAAAATATAATTTGATTATAACTTAATCACCAGTGTTAACTTTATCACTAGAAAAGTTCATTTAACTCTTAAAAAGTACTTGGAAAGCGCATATCTGGATGCCGATATATGGCATACATCTACATAACAAGGTTTAGTAAGTAAGATTGACTTAATCCCAGCTACACAAAACATGTGACATTGACAGGAGGCTATCAACTAGTAAGTTGCTGAAGTTACATTTATGTTGAGCTCCACTGAATCGATTCATATGATTCACTGAAAAGAGCTGTTCCGAAAGAACGAATCAGTTGTGAATGGCTAAACAAAGGTTTTATTAATGGAAGGAGACACACTGAGCTACAAAAATGGCCAGAGTCTGATGCTGGCACTGAAAATTTGGGTGATGCCCCAATGGCGAGTGGAAACTCTGCTGCTAGCTGCATTTACTTTAGTAATTGGTTTACTATCAATTGTTGAAGGACTGGCATGTCAAGAATTTGTCTTATATCCACAACTCAATCTGTATTAAAATTATCTTCTATTCCAATTGATAAGGCATGCAGTTTTGCTGCTCAGTGATAAAACAGATAACAGTGAGTGGCTGGAATACAGGATATCAAAAGATGAAACTTTGGCATTTTTGTAATAATCTAGTTGAGGACAGGTTCACTTGTGTATCTGAAAACTGGAAATGTATGCCTCAGGCAGTCCGACTGTTTTTGTTTCTGGTCAGTATTATAAAGGATATTACTTTGCCAGTTGCCATACAGTCAGTCTATTGTCACCATTTGCAAGTAGATTTAAATAAGTGTTAACAAAAACAATTAAAACAAGTCATGCAAAAAAAAATCTTTATGTTAGTATGACTAGATTTGTAAATATTTTTTAAATTAATGCATATTTAACAGTAATAAAAATAACAGACCCACTCGTAACAAATTTAGGCCCACT
Organism: Erpetoichthys calabaricus; assembly: GCF_900747795.2. Taxonomy (NCBI): domain Eukaryota; kingdom Metazoa; phylum Chordata; class Cladistia; order Polypteriformes; family Polypteridae; genus Erpetoichthys; species Erpetoichthys calabaricus. The sequence continues at coordinate 158,880,641 of NC_041396.2, read as the reverse complement.
CTTTTATGGAGTCTTGGTGCCTCCACTACTTGATACATGAAATAAGTAACAAAATAAGATTTTTTTCAGGAACTGGCTCTTTGGCCTCATTATACTGTATCTCTGGTAGAAACCTCATGTTGCTTTAAAAACTCACACAACAAAGTTCTGTTTGTCTGAAATCTTTTATGTCTGACTCATACAGCTATTTGGCAGTTAACCTAATACGATTTTCCTGTGCTGTTGCATTTGCAATTGTGATTTAATAACTTGATAGTTAATCAGGTGATGCTTTCATTATTTTTCTAGACTGATGTACCGATCTTCATTTTCTGTTCACTTAGAAGTGTATTCTTGTGTGCTCTTTAATGTCCTTCATAATTTTACTTGGTAATATAAGATGTATTGAGTGATTAGATAACTTAGTTATTGGACATACCAAAAATCCAGTGACTTTCTTGATTTTTTTTGTACATCCATCTCAGATTTTCAGTTCATTGTGTAAGACTGGCCAATGTCTCTTCATGAGTAATGAAGTACAGTACTGTGCAAAAGTTTTAGGCAGGTGTGAAAAAATGCTGTAAACAAAGAATGCTTTCAGAAATATAAATAATGATTGTTTATTGTTATCAATTTACAAAATGCAAAGTGAGCGAACAAAAGAAAAATCTAAATCAAATCAATATTTGGTGTTACTACGTTTCGCCTTCAAACCAGCATCAATTCTTATAGGTACACTTGCACAAAGTCAAGAATTTTGTAGGATTATAGTCAGGTGTATGATCAACCAATTATACCAAACAGGTGCTAATGATCACCAATGTCACACATAGGTTGAAACACAGTCATTAACTGAAACAGAAACAGCTTGTGTAGGAGGCTTAAAACTGGGTGAGGAACAGCCAAACTCTGCTACGAAGGTGAGGTTGTGGAAGACAGTTTCATGTCATGGCAAGATTGAGCACAGCAACAAGACACAAGGTAGTTATACTGCATCAGCAAGGTCTCTCCCAGACAAAGATTTCAAAGCAGACTGGGGTTTCAAGATGTGCTGTTCAAGTTCTTTTGAAGAAGCACAAAGAAACGGGAAACGTTGAGGATCGTAGACGCAGTGGTCTGGCAAGGAAACTTAGTGCAGCAGATGAAAGACACATCAAGCTTATTACCCTTCGAAAGTAGGAAGATGTCCAGCAGTGCCATCAGCTCAGAACTGGCAGAAACCAATGTGACCCAGGTACACCCATCTACTGTCTGGAGAAGTCTGGCCAGAAGTGGTCTTCATGGAAGAGTTGCAGCCAAAAAACCATGCCTCCGACGTGGAAACAAGGCCAAGTGACTCAAGTATGCACGAAAACATAGGAACAGGGGTGCAGAAAAATGGCAGCAGGTGCTCTGGACTGATGAGTCAAAATTTGAAATATTTGGCTGTAGCAGAAGGCAGTTTGTTCGTCGAAGGGCTGGACAGCAGTACGATAATGAGTGTCTGCAGGCAACAGTGAAGCATGGTGGAGGTTCCTTGAACGTCTGGGGCTACATTTCTGCAAATGGAGTTGGAGATTTGGTCAGGATTAATGGTGTTCTCAATGCTGAGAAATACAGGCAGATACTTATCCATCATGCAATACCATTAGGGAGGCGTATGATTGGCCCCAAATTTATTCTGCAGCAGGAACGACCCCAAACATACAGCCAAAGTCATTAAGAACTATCTTCAGCGTAAAGAAGAATAAGAAGTCCTGGAAGTGATGGTATGGCCCCCACAGAGCCCTGATCTCAACATCATCGAGTGTGTCTGGGATTACATGAAGAGACAGAAGGATGTGATGAAGCCTACATCCACAGAAGATCTGTGGTTATTTCCCCAAGATGTTTGGAACAACCTACCAGCCGAGTTCCTTCAAAAACTGTGTGCAAGTGTACCTAGAAGAATTGATGCTGTTTTGAAGGCAAAGGGTGGTCACACCAAATATTTATTTGATTTAGATTTCTCTTTTGTTCATTCACTGCATTTTGTTGATTGATGAAAATAAATGATTAACACCTCCATTTTTGAAAGCATTCTTTGTTTACAGCATTTTTTCACACCTGCCTAAAACCTTTGCACAGTACTGTACATTATGTTTTTCTAGTTGCCTGCAGAGTAAATATGCATGAAATAATGCACATTCATTTGGAAGATTTTTTACACTTTTTCTCTTTCTTCCATATTCATAAATATACCACTTGATTAGTGGTTCCCAAACTCGATCCTGGGGACCCACTGTGGCTGCAAGTTCCAATCACACTTACAATTGGTGAAAATAATCGATAATAACTGATATAATTTAATTAGCTGGTCTTTTTTACTCTTCTCTTATTCTGCATTCAGAAAAACACAACACTATGGTTTTTACATTTGTAAGACATTTAGAAATATTTCTATTTTTATTCTAAAGCTGTAAAAACTTAACTCTATTTTGTTGTTTTCCTCTTATTTTCCCCTTTTCCTGTGAAGTTTGCTCCCTTCATTTAACCCTAATAGTGACAATTAACAACCAGCAGAGCAGACACCCAGGATGATGAAAGCTGCAATGACTTCAGTGTTAGACCCACTAATTTATTAAAAAATCAATTAAACAACCATGACACCTGGAAAAGCAGAATGAAAATTAGGTTGAAAATATAAATACAAAAACTACACAATCCCCATATAACTGGTTATTACATTTTAATAAAAATCTACCAAACAGTTTGTAATTTCAACACTGACTCCAAAACACAGAAACTGGGAAATAATGACTCACTTAATTAGGCTAGGAGTCCAATGAAAAATGGAAGTTGGTTGGAACAAAAACCTGCTGCCACAGTGGGTCCCCATGATCGAGTTTGGGAACAACTGCACTGTACTAATCAGTTTAAATAGCACCAAATTTGAAAATGGTTGACCATTCATATTTTCATACCATTTAAAAATGTAAACATTTGAAGAATCATTGCATGAATGGAAATGTAAGGAGAAGATAATGTAAGGCATTCATTTGTTTGTGCCAATAAGCACCAGTTTAGTACCATCCATTTGGTTTTATTTCAGTCCAATACATCTTCTGTATTGACTTTGGAACATTAGAACAATTTTGGAAAAGAACAAACCATTTAGCCCCACCAAAGCTCACCAAAAATACATCAAATTGAGCTTTGAAGTTCCTTTTAGTAATGTCTACTGCACTACTTGCTAATTTATTCCATGGGCCATTGGTTCTCTCTGTGAAAAAAACTTTCTAATGTTTTTTAGAAATGTACCCTTACTACATTCACATCTATGTCCCCATGTCCTTGTTGAAGAGCTAATTCTGAAGTAACAGCTGGCCTCCACTGTAATAATTGCTTTCATAATTTTAAAAATATCAATTCTTTCATCTTTTAATCTCAGTTTGTTTAAACTCTCCTTCACCCAACCTTCTGTTAGCCTTCATATTGGCTTCTGTTCAGTCTATGAAAGGGTCCCGTGTGTTCTGATAAGCCAAATGTACCTATATATTTAAATATGTCTTGTAGTCCCAACAATTGGTTACTCCTAACTATCTTAAGTTGTATTCAGAACTATGACAACATTATAGCACTACCTGTGAGAAAATAGGGTAGTCTTCTTCTTTCAGCTGCTCCCGTTAAGGGTTGCCACAGCAAGGTTATTATAGTTAATGAAAACTAAAATCAAAAACTGAAACTATTATTAAAAAAACATTTTCGTAAACTGAAACAAAATAATTAACAAAACTGAATTGAACAACTAAAACTAAACGACTGCGGTGGGTTGGCACCCTGCCCAGGATTGTTTCCTGCCTTGTGCCCTGTGTTGGCTGGGATTGGCTCCAGCAGACCCCCGTGACCCTGTATTCGGATTCAGCGGGTTGGAAAATGGATGGATGGAAACTAAACGAAACTATTAGAGTAGCTGGAAAGACTAACTGAAATAAAATAAACATGGACAGAAAAATCACGAGTGAGTAACGTTTCAGTTTATTTCTCAGGTGCCTGCTTTTTGTTGAAAGTAATTCACCTGCCACTTCGCACTCGAAGTATACAAAGTATAGAGAAAGTATATTAATCATGAAAAAAATTCGACATTGACATTTTGATGAATCTTGACATTTTAGAACTCCCCGAGTCAGAAAATAACTGTTTTTTGGAATTATGTCTGCGTGTGCATGTGTGTGTGTATAAACACGAGATCTCAAGAACGCAACTAGACAGATGGATGAAATTTGCCATGTGGTTGTTACACCAGAATTGTAGATCTGTATTAACTTTTGGGCCAAGTCCATTAACCGGAAGTGATACTTTACCTAAACAAATATTCAATTTTTTTTATTCATGCAGCTCCAGAGTCCGATTTATTCAACTTTACTTTTATAATAATTGTTCAATATATTATTCATTTGATTTGATTTGTTGTTGGTGGTTCTTTATTGTACATAATATAATCATTGTCTTGCGGTTTACTCCTCAAATATCCATCCCCATACCTGAGTACACAAGAAAATCTAGGGGAGACCACTCCCGATTTTTGAAAATAAAACAGCACTGATCGAGAGACTGACAATGTCATCATACAAGATCAGCATATTGTTGCTGACCAATCACTTTTGCTTTAAAAACATTGTTTAACAATGAAGCAATGCAAACCATGTAAAATCCCTGAGTTGGCAATGTCTCTACTGAACTACAGGCATGGCCGGATTTTCCTATAGGCTAACTAGGCTTCAGCCTAGGGCCTCAAGATCAAGAGGGGCCTACATTCAAATTGTTAGCAAAATTTTATTATCTCTCATGTAATTTACAAACTTAAAAATGGAAGGTGAAAGGGCCTCATAAGTGGAATAGCCTAGGGCATCTTTTCATATAAATCCGGCCCTGACTACAGGTAGGTGGGGGAAGCGAGTCTGCCAAATGGTGAAAAGCTAAACATACTAATTTGTTTTTGTACTTATTCTATATTTATTAATTTATCTTTTTTAGTTCATATTCACAGCTCAAAATACCTGATATTGTGACAATAATCCAGTAGCAGAATTATGCTTTAAAATGTTTTTTCAATGTTTCTCTCTCTCTCTCTCTCTCTCTCTCAAAACAGATAGTTGAAATATCATATTCTTTTTGTTCTTAACATCAGCCATATTATACATATTGCATACCAGGGAGTTTTCCTGCCTTGCATCCAAACCTGCTGGGGTTAGGCCCCAGGTTCTTGTGATCCTGCTCTGGATAAACAGGTTTAGATAATGTATATAGTGTTCTTAATCTCAGATGCTGTCTCTGTCATTTTGTGCTTGCCCATACTCCTATTACCTGCTCTTGCTCTGCTCATTATGGCTTTACTGTTCTTATGGTGGGCTTTTCAAGTCTCACTGCCCCTAACCTTCACACTACATGCTTGTTTTTCTTTGTTTCCCTCAATACAGCTAGGTGGGGTCTGCACACTCATTCAAGCCTAAGAGTCCTGTTCTTCCTTAACCCCTGTGATTTTCATGGTCACACCTTTCCGAACACAGTAGAAACTCTTATTTTTTTATATCTTTCCAGGCCTGCAGGTTCAAAATTCTGTCTATAAATTGTTTGTGCCTGAGATGGAATCATAGATCAATATGGCTGATAGAAAATAACAAAGCCCAGTGTTTGAGATTTTTGAATGAAATATTGAAGGCATTCATTATAAGCACATTGTCGTTGGAGCGGGATATGTTTTGTGCTGTAGACATTTAGAGTAAAAAACTCTCAAACCTTAAAATTCAGCTAAAGTTCATTACAAATTGGCCCATTTTGGGCAATTAAAGGAAAAGAAAAAAGTACCAACAGTCAGCGCAAATTTGCTCAGCACAAATGACATAAAAATATTTCAAAAATTATAAAATTGTGTAAAATTGTTCATATTCAGTACCTGGTTTTGATTATGCTTGTTTTTATAAGACAAAAACAAAACCAAATAGTAAGGGGGTCATTAGGGTTGTGTAGTGTAGCAAGCTTCCACTAACATTAAATTCATATTATATCAAAACCCGTTAAATGTACAGTTCTGTCTCATTGTGATACAAAAACTAAATTCCATAGTAGCTCTTTAACCATACTATAATTACAAAAACTGAAACTAATATATATAAAAATAAAATAGAAATGTAAAATAAAATTTTACTTTGTAAAATAAAAACTAAACTAAAACTAAAAATACACGATGTAGGAAAACTAAACCGAATTTCCAAGTAAGGTCAAAAAAAATATAGAAATAAAAACTAATATAAAAAGGCAAAACTATAATAACCTTGTGCCACAGCATATCTTCCTGTCCTCTACATCTTGATCTGTCACATCCATCACCTGCATGTCCTTTCTCACCACATTTATAAACCTCCTCTTAGGCCTTCCTCTTTTCCTCTTGCCTGGCAGCTCTATCTTTAACATCCTTTTCTCAATATACTCAGCATCTCTCCTCTGCACATGTTCAAACCAATGCAATCTCGCCTCTCTGATTTTGTCTCCCAACCGTCCAACCTGAGCTGACCCCCTAATGTACTCATTTCTAATCCTGCCCATCTTCGTCACACCCAATGCAAATCTTAGCATCTTTAACTCTGCCACCTCCAGCTCTGTGTCCTGCTTTCTGGTCAGTGCCACCGTCTCCAACCCATATAACATAGCTGGTCTCACTACCGTCCTGTAGACCTTCCATTTCACTCTTGCTGATACCTCTTCTGTCACAAATCACTCCTGACACTCATCTTCACCCATTCCACCCTGCCTGCACTCTCTTTTTCAACTCTCTTCCAAAATCCCATTACTCTATACTGTTGATCCCAAGTATTTAAACTGATCCACCTTCGCCAACTGTACTCCCTGCATCATCACCATTCCACTGACCTCTCTCTCATTCACACACATGAATTCTGTCTTGTTCCTACTGACCTTCATTCCTCTCCTCTTTAGAGCATATCTCCGCCTCTCCAGGTTCTCCTCAACCTGCTCACTACTCTCGCTACAGATCACAATGTCACAATGTGAGATAATAGGATAGTAAAGATAAATAAATACAATACTGTCTACCAAGTATGGTACTAGAGCGAATGTATGTATTTCTTCTAGTCATGTCTTTAATGACTGGTTAATCTGAACCTTTAAAATTAACTTACTAACTTTTATTTTGGTTATGCTGACAAGGTAACAGGTTCAAGCAACATTCCTAACTGTAGAAAGATACTTTCAATCTTACCTCTAGGTCCTCATAACAAATTAGTTACATCTGCCAAAAAAATCCCACACAGGCATCAAGAATCAAAAAAATTATACACAGGTGTTTCTGAATGTACAAACCGGAGACAAATAATTAAGAGTAAACTTAAAAACATTATTTGTGATGACACATTTATTCATTTATGCTTTATACTATTTAACTGACTCTTAATAATGTTTGGATTGCCTTAAACATCTATCTATTGAAATCATCATTGTATCATACAAATATTTATAGTACTGTTAGCAAACATTTCATAATGTAACTGATTTGTATAATTTATTATTATTATTAACTCACCATGGGAAATTAAAACAATAAGATTAGAACAGGACATTCAGCCCAGCATAGGTCATCAATTTCTATTCACCTAACTCTTATAAAAAAAAAAAACATCAATTCAGTTTTTTTTTAGAAGCCCCAAAAGCACTTCAGTTTATTTTTATATTGCATTCTTCAGTTACTGTAGGCCCAGGGTGCTGTAATAGATTCACAGGTGAAATGTAATTACAACTTTACAATTTACTAATTACATAATACCTACACATAAAGATGCAGATTTATTTAAACATAGTAAAACAAAGCAGATCAAAACTGTTTAACATAAATGTAACCTAACAATGACTGTCCATAAACTTTCTCATTGAGCTAATAACCAATTAGCCTACTTAATCACTTATTTTTATACTGTATGGTGAGAAGTTGTGAATGAGTCAACTACAACTCCTAAGTAATTTCCAGGATTTGGATATTGCTGTGGATGAGTTGGTTAGAACGTTTTCTTTATGTTTTCCAAACTCTAATCTGGATTTTTCATAAATAACTCCAATGCAAGACTTACAGGGAAACAGAAGAATACAACTGTTTAACCAATATTTTTTATATAGAGTCACAAATGTTTTAGCTAATCCCACCATTACCCTTACTAGGATGCAAAAAAACATGTTTTGTCTAACACCAGAGTCTACACAGATATTATTAGGGTTTTGGTTAGAGAAGATTAAGGTTACATCTTCTAACCCTATAATGAAATCCTAATCTTAATTAATTCTATCCCCTACCACTACCAATATCCTTATCTTAAAAATTGTAAAACTAGTAGCCCTAACCTTAAGATCATTAATGGGAACCCTGAGGATAAGAAGAATCTGCTCAGGGCCCTAATCTTAACCCTATGATTAAGCTGATGTACTTTATCCATCCATCCCTCCATTTTCCAACCCGCTGAATCGAACACAGGGTCACGGGGTCTGCTGGAGCCAATCCCAGCCAACACAGGGCACAAGGCAGGGAACCAATCCTGGGCAGGGTGCCAACCCACCGCAGGACACACACAACACACCCACACACCAAGCACACACTAGGGCCAATTTAGAATCGCCAATCCACCTAACCTGCATGTCTTTGGAGCTGTGGGAGGAAACCGGAGCCCCCGGAGGAAAACCCACGCAGACACGGGGGAGAACATGCAAATTCCACGCAGGGAGGACCCGGGAATTGAACCCAGGTCCCCAGATCTCCCAACTGCGAGGCAGCAGCGCTACCCACTGCGCCACCGTGCCGCCCATTGATGTACTTTATTTGAATATAAATTATTTTTATAGTACATTTTAATATAATCTGTTATAAAATTCTGGCTATAGTCGGGCTCACCTCGACGCACAGCTTGGACTCTGGACCAATCTCCTTGAGAGGGGGCTGGACTCTCTACCACTCTGGAGTTGCCTCCCGGTGAGAGGCGCCGAGCGGGTGTGGGCATACTTATTGCCCCCCAACTTGGAGCCTGTACATTGGGGGTTTACCCCGGTGGACGAGAGGGTACCTCCCTCCGCCTTCGGGTCAGGGGGCGGGTCCTAACTGTTGTTTGTGCGTATGCACCAAACAGCAGTTCGGAGTACCCACCCTTTTTGGAGTCCCTGGAGGGGTGCTGGAGGGCACACCTTCTGGGGGACTCCCTCGTACTGCTGGGAGACTTCAATGCTCACGTGGGCAATGACAGTGAGACCTGGAAGGGCGTGATTGGGAGGAATGGCCCCCCCGATCTGAACCCGAGTGGTGTTTTTTTATTGGACTTCTGTGCTCGTCACGGATTGTCCATAACGAACACCATGTTCAAGCATAGGGGTGTTCATATGTGCACTTGGCACCAGGATACCCTAGGCCTCAGTTTGATGATTGACTTTGTGGTCGTGTTGTCGGACTTGCGGCCACATGTCTTGGACACTCGGGTGAAGAGAGGGGCGGAGCTGTCAACTGATCACCACCTGGTGGTGAGTTGGCTCCGATGGTGGGGGAGGATGCTGGTCAGGCCTGGTAGGCCCAAACGTGTTGTGAGGGTCTGCTGGGAATGTCTGGCAGAGCCCCCTGTCAGAAGTAGCTTCAACTCCCACCTCCGGCAGAACTTCGACCACGTCCCGAGGGAGGTGGGGGGACATTGAGTCCGAATGGGCCATGTTCCGTGCCTCTATTGTTGAGGCGGCTGACCGGAGCTGTGGCCGTAAGGTAGTTGGTGCCTGTCGTGGCGGCAATCCCCGAACCCGTTGGTGGACACCAGCGGTGAAGGATGCCGTCAAGCTGAAGAAGGTGTCCTACCGGTCCCTTTTGTCCTGTGGGACTCTGGAGGCAGCTGATAGGTACCGGCAGGCCAAGCGGAATGCAGCTTCGGTAGTTGTTGAGGCAAAAAACTCGGGCATGGGAGGAGTTTGGGAAGGCCATGGAGAACGACTTTTCGGACGGCTTCGAGGAGATTCTGGTCCACCGTCCGGGGTCTCAGGAGGGGGAAGCAGTGCAGTGTCAACACTGTATATGGTGGGGATGGTGCGCTGCTGCCCTCGACTCGGGACGTTGTGGGTCGGTGGGGGGAGTACTTCGAGACCTCCTCAATCCCACTAACATGCCTTCCAATGAGGAAGCAGAGCCTGGGGACTTGGAGGTGGGCTCCCCCATCTCTGGGACTGAGGTCACCAAGGTGGTCAAAAAACTCCTTGGTGGCAGGGCCCCGGGGGTGGATGAGATACGCCCGGAGTTCCTCAAGGCTCTGGATGTTGTAGGGCTGTCTTGGTTGACACGTCTCTGCAACATCGCATGGACATCAGGGACAGTGCCTCTGGATTGGCAGACTGGGGTGGTGGTCCCTCTCTTTAAGAAGGGGGACCGGAGGGTGTGTTCCAACTACAGAGGGATCACACTCCTCAGCCTCCCTGGAAAAGTCTATTCGCGAGTTCTGGAGAGGAGGGTCCATCGGATAGTCGAACATCGGATTCAGGAGGAACAGTGTGGTTTTCGTCCTGGTCGCGGAACAGTGGACCAGCTCTACACCCTTAGCAGGGTCCTGGAGGGTGCATGGGAGTTCGCCCAACCAGTCTACATGTGTTTTGTGGACTTGGAAAAGGCGTTCGACTGTACCCCTCGGGGAATCCTGTGGGGGGTGCTCCGAGAGTATGGGGTACCGGACCCCCTGATAAGAGCTGTTCGGTCCCTGTACGATCGGTGTCAGAGCTTGGTCCACATTGCCGGCAGTAAGTCGAACCCGTTTCCAGTGAGAGTTGGACTCCGCCAGGGCTGCCCTTTGTCACCGATTCTGTTCATAACTTTTATGGACAGAATTTCTAGGCGCAGCCAGGGTGTTGAGGGGGTCCGGCTTGGTGGACTCAGGATTGGGTCACTGCTTTTTGCAGATGATGTTGTCCTGTGATCAGGCCGTGATCTTCAGCTCTCTCTGGATCGGTTCGCGTGTGAAGCGGCTGGGATGGGAATCAGCACCTCCAAATCCGAGACCATGGTCCTCAGCCAGAAAAGGGTGGAGTGCCCTCTCAGGGTTGGGAGCGAGATCCTGCCCCAAGTGGAGGAGTTCAAGTATCTCGGGGTCTTGTTCACGAGTGAGGGAAGAATGGAGCGTGAGATCGACAGGCAGATTGGTGCGGCGTCCGCAGTGATGCGGGCTCTGCATCGGTCTGTCATGGTGAAAAAGGAGCTGAGCCATAAGGCAAAGCTCTCAATTTACCAGTCGATCTATGTTCCTACCCTCACCTATGGTCATGAGTTATGGGTAGTGACCGAAAGAACGAGATCACGAATACAAGCGGCTGAAATGAGTTTTCTCCGCAGGGTGTCTGGGCTCTCCCTTAAAGATAGGGTGAGTAGCTCAGTCATCCGGGAGGGGTTCAGAGTAGAGCCGCTGCTCCTCCGCATCGAGAGGAGTCAGATGAGGTGGCTCGGGCATCTGATCAGGATGCCTCCTGGACGCCTCCCTGGTGAGGTGTTCCGGGCACGTCCAACCGGGAGGAGGCCCCGGGGAAGACCCAGGACACGCTGGAGGGACTATGTCTCCCGGCTGGCCTGGGAACGCCTTGGGATTCCCCCGGAAGAGCTAGAAGAAGTGGCCGGGGAGAGGGAAGTCTGGGCATCTCTGCTCAAGCTGCTGCCCCCGCGACCCGACCTCGGATAAGCGGAAGAGGATAGATGGATGGATGGATGGATATAGAACTGCATCATGGAAGTACTGTATAATAGCAGGAGGCATTTTAGTATTTTAACCTTAGTTTTTTATATATCTATTGGAAGTGGGTTTCCCAAATGTGTAAATTTTTTATATAAAGAATTTTGAATATAAAAATGATAAGAGGTTTCTCTAATAACTATGATGGATGGAAATTGGCGTGATAAAGTAACCATTTACAGAAGGGATCAACTGTGCCAGAGCATTGCTGTAAAACACATATCCCCTACCCTAATCCTAAGTCATTTCCATTACCTACACTTTCAAGTTTGCATTTCAGCTGAAGTGGCTTGTGGTTTTTTCTTGGCCTCTTGGCAGTTGTGGCTGAAATCTTGGTTGTTCTACCTGACTGTAGCTTGGTAATAACAGAACCCCTAACTTTCCCTTTTTCAGTTTGAACACTACTGATAGGCATTTTCAGATCTCTGGATATCTTTTTATATCCTTTTCGTGATTTATACAATTCAACAACCTTTTCTTGCGGGGTCCTTTAAAAGTTCTTTTGCTTTCCCCTTGGCTGTGTATCCAGCAAAGTCAGTACAGCTCTGCAAGAATTTGAATTGACTATTTATACACAGACACTGATTACAATCAAAGACATTACAGGTGTGGACACTCTCCTTTAATTACCCTTAATTTGAACCTGTCTATGTCAACTTGTTTGTATATTAGCAGCACCAACATTCAAGGGTATGTAAACTTTTGACAATTAACAGTTATCTTTATTATTTACAAAAGGCACACATAATTATGTCATACTAAATTGCCTGCCTGAGCACACTTCCTAATTAAAATGAAAGCTTTCTGCATGATTACTTATGTTTTTCAAACAATTGCCAATATTTCACTAATTCTGCCAGACTATGTAAACTTATGAGCACAATTGTATATAGTATATATAACACCACATAAACTACATAAAGTTCCTCATAACATAATTCTTTGCTTCTGATGTTCTAGTGTTCAAGACAAAGTTTGCCCCATCCACATATAGTGTCTTGGACTCTCACTTGTTATGGCTTAAACACTAACCTTACTTTTTTGGCAATCAGGAAAAATTTGCACTGCACATTTCGTTTTGTATGCTTTTGTTGCTTCTTCTCAGAATTTCAGCATATTAGTCAAAGATAATCTCCACCATTTAAACACACATGCTAACTATTAATACATCTGTTCCTATCATGTAATGCCTGATCTTTTCCTTTATAATTGCCTCCATTAATTTACCCGGGATACTTGATATTGTACATGTTAAGCATACTGGCCTATAGTTATTTTGACAACCCAATCACCTTTTTTTATTTAATGGAACAATTACTAGCTTCCTGTCCTTGGGAACTACTTTGGTCTGCAGTTATTTTTTAATATGCATTAAGAGTTTATAGTCAGTATGTACTCACTAACTTTCTTAAGCAATTATGGATAAGTGTTCCTGGAGACTGATTTGATTTTAGACTTTTTTAATTGGAGTAGCACTTATTCTTCTACAATATCTAAATCCATAATAGTTCCTGCTGCTACTGGGAGGTAATTAACTTTTTCACACATCAAAGTTTTTTTTTACATGAATTTCTTGCTATTTTTTAATCTGTACCAGTATATTTAACACATATTGTTCATAATACATTTCACCTCCTCCACCATTTAAATAGTGGGAGAATCTCCATGATTTGGCTTTTGTATTTTCTATAATATTTCCCTCAAACTGCCTTTTAGCTTTCCTAATATCCTTTTCAGCTGTTGCTCAGGGGCTCATTGGCCCCATGGTTAGCTCTGGTGTCAGCTATTAAATATGTTTTGTAGAACTGTTTCTTCCTTGTCAATTCCATTTTTTAACTTTTTATTTGTCCACTCATTTCTCTTGCAACTCCTAATGTATCTACTTTTCCAGTATTGTATATAAAACTCTTTTATACCTGCCAATTTGCACCTTGAATATCATATTTTAAAGTTTGCTCCAGTTTATCCTTTCTAGACTTTGCGATATACTCAAGATTCAAACTATTAAAAGTAAATTAACAGATGTAGTTTCTGAATATACTGTACAATATATTCTGCCAAAACACTGTGTAGTGTGTTATATAATGATCACTAGATCAAAATAGTTCTAATACCTCTTCCCCCAAGAATGTCATCCTGATTATTAGAGAATAACAAATCTTCTCCTGTTGTAAGGGTTTTAACATACTGTGTTGGTTTATTAGTATGACTGTGACTTTAAATTTCTGTTCTTGAGTTGCACTATTTGTGGGGTTTTTCCAAATTCACAAATTACCATATTAACTCCTTCCAAAGTTTATTTTTTAATATTACTACTAAGATGCAAATTAGCACTATTATTTAGTCAAACCCAGATATAATCAGTAAGATATGGCTCATCACCAATATGAAGCAGACATGCATTGAAGTTCTCATTTTCTCATGTTTAATTTAGCCTACCTTTATTTACTAATGTTTACCCATATATGATATACTCACCCCCAGGCTCATAAGTTTTCTGTTACTAATATAATACCATAATTACAGTATGTGCAGCTACATACAACCCAATTTCTTTCTTTCTTTTTTTTACTCTTAATACGTCTTGCATTAAGACATCCTGTTATTAATGTGTTAATGATTTTATTTTGTCTTATTAGCTACAGGCTAGCAAGTTGAAATTTATCATATATACTGTATGTATTAATATTTCTTTTTTTTTTAATTTTATTGATTTTATTGAAATCACACAACATTCCATACAAATAGATCAATTTTACAAAAATAGGACTGAACACAAATCAACTCTCACCCCTGAGAAAGAGAGCATGGGCAGCAGAATAAAACTTAAAGCTAGTAAAAATAAGTAAATAGATGAATTAATAAGTGAATAAAGATAAATGGAGAAGAAAAAGAAATGGGGAGAGAATCTGCTTCCTCAGTGCTTTAAAAGCTTATTCTAAAATGCTATTGATTAAATCCAGCCAGGTTTTGAAAAATTTCTGCACAGATCCTCTAAGTGAGAATTTGTTTTTTTCCAGTTTCAAATAGTATACAGCATCAGTCACCCACTGACTTAAAAGAGATTAGGATTCTCCCAGTTTAGCAAAATAAGTCTGCGTGCCAATAGTGTAGTGAAAGCAATCCCAGTTTGTTTGTCCTTCTCCACTTTAAGCCCATCTGGGAATACACCAAACACAGCTGCTAATGTGTTAGAAGGGATTGTGATACCAAGGCTGTCTGAAAGGCAGTTAAAAATTTTAGTCCAGAATGATGTTAATTTGATGCAGGCCCAAAACATGTGACCCAGTGAGGCTGGAACCTAATTGCAACGTTTGCAGGTTGGATCTTGCCCTGGAAACATTTTGGATAATTTTAAACGAGACAGGTGTGCTCGATATATAATTTTGAATTGAATAATTGTATGCTTTGTGCATATGGAGCTCGAATGAATTCTCTGCATTGCTACCTTACACTCCTTTTCTGAGATGTTGAGTGAGAGATCCTTTTCCCACTGTCCTCTTGGATCTTTGAAAGGGAGGGTCTGTAAAATGGTTTTATATATTGCAGAAATGCTGTTTAAGTCCTCGAAACTGAGCAATATTTTTTCCAGCATAGAGGGAGGTGGGAGGTGAGGAAAATTGGGAAGGTTCTGTTTAACAAAGTTTCTAATTTAAAGGTAGTGAAAGAAATGTGTTACTGGAAAGTTAAATTTGGAGTGTAATTGTTCGTAGGATGCAAAGATGTTGTCTATATACAGATCTCTAAGTGATTTAATCCCAAATGTTTTCCAAACATTAAAAACTACATATGTTTGTGAGGGTTGAAAAACGTGGTTCTCGTGTAGAGGTGCCACCGATAAAAGATTCTCTATCTTAAAATGCTTCCTACATTGGTTCCATATTCTGAGTGAGTGAAGCACTATTGGGTTGTTAGTATATTGGTAATAACTTGTACTTATTGGGGCACAAAGCAAGGAATGTAAAGATGTACTGCAGAATTTTATTTCTATTGCAGACCAAGCCTGTATATGTTCATCTATTTGTATCCATGTCCAGGTTTTTATAGTTTGTATGTTTGCTGCCCAGTAATAAAATTAAAAGTTAGGTTGAGCCATGCCACCTTCTGCCTTTGGCGGAACGCTCTTTGGATACGTGAATGTTTTGAATTCCAAATAAATGGGGTTATGGTTGAATCTAAATTCTTAAAAAATGATTTATTGATGTATATTGGAATGTTTTGAAATAAGAAGAGAAGCTTAGGGAGGATATTCATCTTAACAATGTTAATTCATCCAGCTAAAGTGAGATGAAGGGTTGACCATCTATGCAAGTCTTGCTTAATTTTTTCAATACAGAATTTTGTTGATAAAGAGCTTTATGTTTACTTGTGATGTATACCCCTAGATATTTAAACTGATCTGCGATGATAAAAGGGAAGGTGTCCAATCTAATATTGTGTGCTTGAGAATTCACTGGAAAGAGCACACATTTATTCAAATTAATTCTGAGACCAGAAATCTTTTGAAATTCTGTTAGTGCTCTTAGGACTACAGGCACAGTATTTTGTGGGTCTGATATATACAGTACCATATCATCTTCATATAGAGACATTTTCTGTTCAAGTCCTTCTCTGATAATCCCCTTTATCTCATAAGCATTTTGACAGTAAACTAGCAGAGGCTCAATGGCGATTGCAAAAAGTAGTGGTGACAAGGGGCATCCTTGTCTTGTACCACGTTTTAGTTTAAAGTAGTCTGAATTAATGCTGTTAATACAAACTGAAGCTTTTGGATTGGTATACAGTAGTTTGATCCATCCACAAATGTTCAGGCCAAACCCAAATTTCTCCAATGTAGTGAAAAGATAGTACCATTCAATCATATCAAATGCTTTTTCTGCATCCAAGGATAATAATATCTCTGGGAGGTTTGACTTTGTGAGTGAAAATATTACATTAAACAGGTGTCAAAGATTGAACGCTAAGTGTCGGCCTATAATAAATCCAGTTTGATCTTGTGATATGACCGAAGGCAGCACTTTCTCCATCCTTTTAGCTATGATTTTTGAGAGTATCTTAACATCATTATTCAGAAGTGAAATTGGTCTGTATGATGCACATTGTAATACGTCCTTATTTTGTTTAGGAAAGACTGTGATTAATGCTTGACGAAAAGTTTGAGGTAGAATTTTATTGTCTCTAGCTTCTGTGAATGTTGCTAATAAAAGGGGAGCTAGCTGAGTGGCAGGGCAGCCATCAGGGCCTGCTGCTTTCCCACTCTGAAGTGACTTTATAGCATCTAGTGATACTGATAGTGCCAACGGTTTATCCAATTCCTCTGCACTAACAGTATCTATTTGTGGTATCTGTAATGCATCCAGAAATACATTAGATTGTGACTTGTCTTCTTTAAACTCAGTAGAATATAAGGATTTATAATAGTCTTTAAATGGGTGCATCATATTTTTATGGTCAATGATTTTGTCTCAGTTTGTGTTGGTGATTGCTGGGATTGCATTGTGAACTTCTTGCTTGTGGATTTGTTGAGCTAAGAGCTTATTAGCTTTCTCTCCATATTCATAGTAATGATGTCTTGATTTAAAAATAAGTTGTTCAGTTTCTTCAGTTGTCAAGAGGTTGAGTTCTGAATGCAGAGCTTGTCGTTTCCTATGAAATGCCTCACTTGGACACCTGGCATGTTCTTGATTAATTCTAGTAATTTCGCTGGTTAGCTTTGATACCTTCTTGGTTTCCAATTTATTTCTGTGGGAAAGATATGAGACAATCTGTCCTCTTAAGAAGGCCTTCTGGGTTTCCCAGAGTATTCCTGTAGAGACCTGTACAGTTCTCGTCTGCTAATAAAAGTGGTTTTTGATGCCATCTGCGAGACGAGTATGTGGGGCATAATGATTTTAGCTCCAAGATCAGAGGGGCATGGTCAGAAATAACAATAGCGTCATACCTGTAGGATTTAATCATAGGCAAGATATTGTCATCTACAAAGAAATAATCAGTTCTTGAGTAGTAATGATGCACTGGTGAGTAGAAGGAATATGTTCTTGAGTTTGGGTTTAGAAACCTCCCGGGTTGTAATTGTCTTTGCAGTGTTAGTTGTCATCACCCCTGTCGCAGGAGACTTATCTATTTAAAACAAAATTAAAGTCCCCAACCATTATAATTTTATGAGTGTTCACATTGGGAATGGATGCAAATACATTTTGGATGAAGCCCCTATCATCCATATTGGGTGCATAAACATTTATCAAAATCACTTTACAATTAAATCATTTACCCATGACAATCATGTATCTCCCTTCAGGATCAGATACAACATCTGATACTACAAATGAGACTGTTCTATGGATAAGAATTCCCACACCTCTAGTTTTTTTTTGTAAAGCTGGAATGGAACATTTGTCCAGTCCAGTCTTTTTACAGCCGGAACTGATCCTTGCTTAATAAGTGGGTCTCCTGCAAAAATACTATTTTAGCATTTAGACCTGTTAGGTGAGAGAATACTTTTTTTAAAATTCGTGATTCAGGCCTTTAACATTCCAACTCACAAAGTTAACTGTTCCATCTTAGAGACATTGATTCTGAATTTTTGATGTCATTTTGTAGTCTTAACTGAAAGTGAGACAGCTTTGACCTTAATTTCCAATTTTTCCAGGGATTATTGCCATGCAGTCTATTGTTGTGTTAGTAATTATAACTATAAGGATTAAAAGGATAGATTAAAGATAGTTTGCTGTCTTCTCACCCCCCCCAGCCCCCCCCCCCCCATTTTGCTTCCCCACGTGAGGCTGGACCCCACTTCACAAAGTCCCAGTCCTCTGACATACCTAGAGACAGAACACATCCAAAACAAAACAAGCTCCCTAGCAGCAGCGTATGAGGATTAAAATTGAGATATCTATTGCCAATACAGTCTAAATACTATGAGCATAAAATATAATCTTCAACACTCTTGAACTATTAAGATAATAGACCCAGGGAATGGTGTTAAAAAGTGGCCCTGGATTAGCATAGTAAACCCTAATACAATAATAACAACAACAATAAACCAAGGGTATGATGTTTAACAGTCTCATTTAGAATAGTAAAAAGAGGAAAAAAAAGGGTTACTAATTTAATTTCTTCCACATATACATACACCAGCAAAATACCCGTGCGTCGCAGCGGAGAAGTAGTGTGTTAAAGAGGTTATGTAAACATATATATATATACATAAACATATATACTTATATATACATATCTACATATACACATATATACATATATATATACATATACACATCCACATATATATACATATATCAACATATATGTACACATACATATACACACATGCATACATACACACATATATATATATATATATATATCTATCTATCTATCTATATATATATATATATATATATATATTTATATATCTCTCTCTCTCTCTCTCTCTCTCTCTATATATATATATATATATATATATATATATATATATATATATATATATATATATTCACGGCATTCGTAGTCTGTGTCACAATCTGATTATTTGGGTGGTTACCTACCAGGTAACACTTGTGGTTGGCCAGCAAGTCTGCTAACATCCGCCACGGTGCCCTCAGTTTTGAGAAGCAGATCATAGAATGGTTGAAATAGTTTACTGTCAAATAATGCAAAGAGTACGCGACACGTGTTTCGCCCTAATTCTGGGCTCATCAGGCGTACACACTCTAATGCACTCCCTCTCGGGAATCGAACCTCGGACGTCAGCGGCAGAGGCGATGCCCCTAACGTTGCGCCACGCCGTGTGGTTCGTTTATTTGACAGCATGTAGATCGGGGTAATTACATTCACGGCATTCGTAGTCTGTGTCACAATCTGATTATTTGGGTGGTTACCTACCAGGTAATGCTTGTGGTTGGCCAGCAAGTCTGCTAACATCCGCCACGGTGCCCTCAGTTGTGAGAAGAATGGTTGAAATAGTTTACTGTCAAATAATGCAAAGAGTACGCGACACGTGTTTCGCCCTAATTCTGGGCTCATCAGGCATGCATTATATATATATATATCTCTATCTATCTATCTATCTATCTATCTATCTATCTATCTATCTATATATATATATATATATATATATATTTTTTTTTTTTTTATCTATCTATATATATATATATATAGATTTATTTATATATATATATATATATATATATATATATATATATATATATATATATATATATATATACATCCCCATGCTTCGCAGCGGCAAAGTACTGCTTTTACATTTTTATTAAGAAGAAAACCTTTTTAAATTGAGGGAAAATATACCAATAACAATTTGTTAAGGATCTGTTTTTTTTGTGAAGCTGACTTCACACAGCCTCTCCGCTGTTTTTACGATTGTTCTGTTTGTATACCACGTTGTCAGTTCAGCACTCCAGTTGGAATATGACCAAGCCGTGCAAGCACACTCTTGAGAATGCATAGTTGTACAGGAGAAAAGCAATCTTGCCTCAAAGTTCAGTCAGTTCATGTGAGCCGCTCTCTTGTGTGATGTTGCGATGTCCACGGCTTTATTTAATGTTAGCTAAGACCCGGCACTTAAAAGTTTTTCACTACAGCAATTTTAACTCCATTACAAAGTGATTCAAAGTCTCGTTTATACCTCGTGTCTTCACATTAAACTTGTATCTCGCGAATATGGTATTGCAAACGGCAAGGGGAGCGTTTCTATAAACTTAATTTAAACTTACAATTTACACCGTGCTTTCTCAATTGTGTAATGAATGTTTTCTTCAACGCTCTTTGGGGCTGTTCCTTGTTTTCAGTTCACGTGATTACGTAGGAGGCGTGATGACGCAACACGCAACTCCGCCTCTCACGGCCATCGAACTGCACTCCATTCCAGTACATGGACAAAAAAGAGGTTCCAGTTATGACCATTACGCGTAGAATTTCGAAATGAAACCTGCCTAACTTTTGCAAGTAAGCTGTAAGGAATGAGCCTGCCAAATTTCAGCCTTCTACCTACACGGGAAGTTGGAGAATTAGTGATGAGTGAGTGAGTGAGTGAGTGAGTGAGTGAGTGAGTGAGTGAGTGAGTCAGTCAGTCAGTCAGTCAGTCAGTCAGTCAGTCAGTGAGGGCTTTGCCTTTTATTAGTATAGATAAATGTGTAATTGTAATTAAAACATAAACAGAAAGTGACCGCCAAGGGAAAAGGATGTATAATTACGGTACCAGTACCATTGCAAGTGGATCAGACAGCCGGTGATATTTTCTTCGCGATGCCATGACAGGGTGCGACTCACGATCGTATTTCAGGAAAGTGTCGGGATCAGCTTTCTTAACTCCTTTTCTGCTTCCTCCGTAGTGGTAAAGATGTAATGTTTGCCTTGAATATCCACTTTCAGTTTGGCAGGATACAAGAGGCTATATCTGATATCGGCTTTCCGTAAGCGCTGTTTAATGTTTTAAAAAGTGGCACAATTAGCAGCTGTTGAGGGTGAGAAATCAGGTAAAATACGAATGAGGTTATTTTCAAATATAATCTCTTGTGACTGAGAAATGACATTACATTTAATTTAGATTGTAATTTCTCGAAGCGCACAACAAAAGCCCTAAGTTTAAAGGTGTTCGATCCCCGTATGCGGTAAGCTTCTGCTATCTTGGTATCAGATTTAAAGTCCTCTCCAATTATTTTGGAGAATAGTTCAGCTACGAATTTCACTGGGTTTGGACTTTAGGTTTAGCTTTAGGTTTCTTTTTCGTTTCTTTCTGAGCCCCTTTCTTACCATTCATGTTTATATATGCTTGCATATACTGTAATAGAACCTCCTCGGGTTGGGTAAATACAGGATTCCTTGGGATAATAAGAAATAATAGAAAAAATAACACTGCTGCTAACGGAGCTGTGCTTCAGACGTCCATCTCCCGCAACGGACGAGACCATAATCCATAATATTTCTTTTGATTCCTTTATGTGAACTTCTAAACCTGGCCTGTTCTGAACTCTCTGCCCCTACCCCACTACCCCAATTCAACATCCTTTACAAATCAACAAGCCTTCCCAATACATCACTATTCCTCCATTTTATTTGCAACCCTTCAACAGCAAAACCTTTGACAAGAATATTTGTCTGTTCATCTTCTCAGTTTAGCACCTAGGTCTTTATATTTTTGCTGCAGAACTGAAAGTCTTCCCTTACCTACAGTATGTCAGTTATTTCAACATGGAAAAAAGAAAATGCGTCCACTTCTGTGTACCAAGAAGTCAGCATACCATATAAGACTATTTATCACTGAAGTAAACCTGGTTGTCAATAGCCCTGATAATTGAAACCCCCATGTAATCACTACTTCATTTTTTCTGGACACTGGTTTTGAGGTGATTCTTGAGCTCCTCATCCCTGCCTACCACTTTAGAATGGTAAAAGTCATTGTCCAGCTCCTCAAAGTCCTAAAACTATTGGACATGTTCAACTCTGATATTGAGGTCTCTGGACAGTGTGCTATTCTTATCTTTTGCTTATATCAGACCACTGTGGCGGACTGCCGGGAAACATGCCCGGCCGGGATGCCCCTTTGTCACTAGATCCGGGAGAGCAACCATGGCAGCCACGCTACATCCCTCAGAACCTTTGTTGGCAGTCCCCCTGGCTTGTGTTGGGGCCACTTTCATGGAACACTGGAGCTCATCTTGGTTGGGCTCCGAGGCCTCCACCAGGGGGAGCAGCATAAAGCGGCATGGCTTAGCGAGCCCATCTGGGCGGGAGCTTAGCCACACCCGGGTGGGCTATAAGAGGAGCCTGCAGCCACTACTCAGGGAGCTGGTGTCGGGAGGAAGCAGACAAGGCTTCGGAGAGTGGAAAGAAGGCGGCCCGAAGAGGACCAGTGAGAGGCCCGAGAGAGTGCTGTCTGGTGCTGGGGCACCGTGTGCTGTGCAGGACTGTGGTGAACATTGTAAATATTGTAAATAAATTGTGTGTGGTGGACTTAAGAACAGTGTCTGTCTGTCTGTGGTCGGGCTGACTTTCATACCATGAACTCTAAGTCTTCTCCTCTTGCCAATCCCTGGGCAAGTTCCTCCCATTGTATAGTACAATTTAGAACAGCTACCTCCTCAAGTTCATTGATCTTGAGCTGAACATGTTGGATCTCTCACAGATTTACTACAGGCATTCTGAAGCAAGTTCAACATCATAAAGGATTAGAAGTTTGTTGGCCACAATCTTTGCATGTCTTTAGGTAGCTGTTTAATTCGTTAACATTTTTACATATAAATATAAATTAAAATGAGCTACAGTAGGTTTTAATACCTACTGTAAACTCATGTATCTGCAGTTAAGAAATACTTTCATACTCCTTTATTGTGACTCCTACTCTGGCATTTTACCTGCATACTGTGGCTTTATTTGCAATGCATTTCTCTTTATTGCTGTGGGCGTCCCTAGTTTTCTGTCTCTTTGTCACTTTCTTTCTTAGTTTTTAGCCCAGTGATGTGGTTTACATTATTCCTGATTAAATGCATTTCTCTCCTTCAATGGATAGGTCTTAAATTGTGCTTGAGCTTAAGGTAACAGTCTCAAACCTGCTTAATTGAATTTCAGGTTTGCGGTATCCTGGCAGCACTGGATGCAAGACAGGAAGTGGCTCTGGACAAGGTCTAAGGCCATTGCAGGTTATTATTATTATTGTAAATTAAGTTGCATTTGAATTACTTAAAGGAACCTGATTTATTCTTAACACGATCAGTGTTGAACAGAGTTAGCAGTGTAGCTTTGTCTGCCTGTCTTCTACTGTATTGTGTTTTATCAAAAACCTGTGTCAGAGGCAATACATTTCTAAGAATATGATTAGGCTTTGAGCATAGAACATATGCCGGTATATGGAATAGTGGAAATAATGGACAAGTACATTTAAGGCAGAAAATAAGAGTCATTTTGTTACACAATGGGCTTTGACAGTGAAGCAGGGCAAGTTAAATAAAACAAATTGTAGTGTATGAAATGAACCAGAAGAGCAATTGTCATATAGTCAGTTCACCTTTAAAAGGATTACTAAACAGATAACATTTTATTTTAAAAAATCAATATACCATTTTGACTTTTAAAATGTTTTATATGTTTAAAGTAGGTATTTTAGGTTTTTTTTATTAATAATTATAGAATATGTTAATTTGAATCATATATTAAAATAATGGGCTGACAATTGGAAAAGTGGTATTTAATTATAGTAAAAAAGATTAATGAGAGTTTTGGTCAATGGCACAAGAATGATTCAAAATATACAGTATGTATCTCTTAACAAGTTGTATAGTGTTTTGTTGTGAAAATTTGCCTTAATATAGCTGTTTTATAGTGCCCCACTTGTACAGTCTTATCTGCATGTGAACAGCTGCTTTAAGCAAAAAGACTTACTAGCTTAGCACAAGTGGACCAAATGGTGCCAATCACCAAAGCAGGTACCGCTCATCATGTTGCTTTTTACTTGAGGCGTCCCCCCTCAGTTGCTAACCCATGTAGGAATATGGCAGTTACCCATGTCGGGTGCTCTTCTCACTGTAACTTGAATATGTAATCATGGAAATTCCTATGTTTGTTACTTTTGTTTGCCTATGCCATAGTTACTGGTAACTATATTGATTATACGAGTGTTAGGTATTTCTATTTTATAGCGCCCCATGTATATATCCTTAGCTGCATGTGGACAGCTGACTCAAACAAAGAGACCTACTAACTCTTCAGACCTGAGCTACACCTGTGCCAATCACCAAAGCGCCACTCACCACTCTACTTTATTTTAAAGACGTCACTTCTCAGCTCTAAACCCTGTGGGAAAATGGCCATCACCCACACCAAGCGCTCAACAACATACCTTGACTAAATAAAAAATGTAAAGCCAATTTTATTATAAAGCAAAATTAATAAAAGCACAGTAAAAACAATGGTAGCAAACACAGGTGAAGACACTTAAAAGGTTAGGAAATGTATTATGAAAAGAGTCTAATTAAAAATTCTTATGCAGAAAATACATGTGATGGAATATGAGTTTTTAAAGTCTAGGTACAGAGTTGCTTTAGATTGTTGTTCAGTCTGCAAAAGTCTTGCCAATGTCTTTGGGTCCTTCTTTCTTTTGTTTTTCCCTGCTCTTCCTTTCTCCTGCTCTGCTCCTCCTTTTCTGCTCAGTATGCATCCCAATTTTTAAGGCCTCACTTCACATCAGATTAACAATGTCTACAAGAATAATCAGTAAGTGCTTGCCTTTCTCAGGCTGTTTGTCCATTCACATCCTAATTACTCTGAGTATAATAAGTAACAAAAAGTGTGGTATTGTATGAAGAAGTCAGGAGTGGCAGAGAAGTATGTAAGAGTTGTACAGGATATGTATGAGGGAAGTGTGACTGTGGTGAGGTCTGCGGTAGGAGTGACGGATGCATTCAAGTTGGAGGTGGGATTACATCAGGGTGAGCCCTTTCTTATTTGCAATGGTGATGGACAGGTTGACAAACGAGATTAGACAGGAGTCCCCGTGGACTATGATGTTTGCTGATGACATTGTGATCTGTAGCGAGAGTAGGGAGCAGGTTGAGGAGACCCTGGAGAGGTGGAGGTGGAGAGGTGGAGATATGCTCTGGAGAGGAGAAGAATGAAGGTCAGTGGGAACAAGACAGAATACATGTGTATATATGAGATGGAGGTCTGTGAAATGGTGAGGATGCAAGGAGTAGAGTTGGCAAAGGTGGATTAGTTTAAATACTTGGGATCAACAGTACAGAGTAACAGGGATTGTGGAAGAGAGGTGAAAAAGAGAGTGCAGGCAGGGTGGAATGGGTGGAGAAGAGAGTCAGGAGTAATTTGTGACAGACGGATATAAGCAAGAGTGAAAGAGAAGGTCTGCAGGAGGGAAGTGAGACCAGCTATGTTATATGGGCTGTAGACGGTGGCACTGACCAGAAAGCAGGACACAGAGCTGGAGGTAGCAGAGTTAAAGATGCTAAGATTTGCACTGGATGTGACGAGGATGGATAGGATTAGAAATGAGTACATTTGAGGGTCAGCTCAAGTTGGACAGTTGGGAGACAAAGTCAGAGAGGAGAGATTGTGTTGGTTTGGACATGTGCAGAGGAGAGATGCTGGGTATATTGGGAGAAGGATGCTAAGGATAGAGCTGCCAGGGAAGAGGAAAAGAGGAAGGCCTAAGCGAAGGTTTATGGATGTGGTGAGAGAGGATATGCAGGTGATGGGTGTAACAGAACAAGATACAGAGGACAGAAAGATATGGAAGAAGATGATCCGCTGTGGCAACCCCTAACGGGAGCAGCCAAAAAAAGAAGAAGATAATAAGTAACAAAAAGTATCTGTAACAATTTGTTTTTTTAAGATTCCAAAATAATGATCTAAAAGATACAGGGTTCAAGTCAATAAAGATACAGAATTTAAAATCAATTTACATTAATCATTTAAAACTTTAAACAAGAGTGTGTTTAAAATGGGATGTAGAGTTCAGAGTTTAAAAGTTTAAGGAGACTCTGTTTAAGGTGTAATTTTTCTAAATCCTGGCTGTTTACTCAGATGTCCTTATTGCTGGCAGGTTAATAAATGTTGGTTTCGTGATATTCCATCTAAGCAACACATTCAGTTTTGAAATGTAAACTGCTAAGTTCTTTCTTGTGAGTTTGAACATTAAAATCTTCATATGGTTTATTTTTTGTGACGAACACATATAGTTAATTCCTACCAATTACATTAGCAGTACATTGTATGAATTCCATTTACATTTATACACATGCTATAAAACTTTTTTTAATATTATCTACAGGTTGAGATAATATATGAATAATGGACATTAAAGAGAAAATGAATTTTGTTGGATGGAGTTTCTGTCAAATAATACTTATAGATTGTTCCTTTGGACCCATACAAATAGACATTTTAAGTCAGAAAGGGTAGAAATGAACCAAGAATACAGGAAATTTTCCTAAGCACATGGGGCATGGGTAGAGGCAACTATCAGCACAATATGCAATATTTCCATTCATTATGACTGAAAAAAGATTTCATTTCAGTTTATTCTTGTACAGTGTACCAATTATAAGCTTGTCAGTTTCTTCATTATAGTTAATACACATTATATAAAAATTAACAAAATTCATATTCATGAAATCAAAAATATCTACATCTACAATCTATATACATACATTTACACATGTCAATTTAAACATCACAAGCAACTAAAATAAAATAATAACCCACCAAAGGAAAGGTGGCATGCAGAAAGTCTATATGTAACATTTCTAGGAAACTACTGACTTTACTGCCTGGTGTTTGTGTTACAAACTGGACTACTCAAGTTTTGCAGGAAATATCTTGCTACTCTCAGTATAAATGTACAAGAGTGGGATTCTTTCAGCCCATTCCCTTAACACCAAGGCCGGCACTAGGCATCCAGCCAAAGCATTTTTGGTGATAGACTGGACACTGCAAAAAATGAGGTATACATGTACTGACAGGGCCTGCCATAGTGTTGGTGGTGCACACATTCTTTGCTCCCTTCAAGAACACAATATCTACAACAAAATACAGCACTAAAGCACAGTCCTTTCACCTCCAGTCCTCCTCAGTAGCTTTTTCCTTCTTCCTCCCAATTCTGGCCGTTGAGTAGTGGTGACTGGCCCCTTTTATAGGACACCCAGAAGGATTTCAGGAGACCAGCAACCTTCTTCTGGCAGCACTTCCTGGTGTGGCGGAAGTTCTGCCAAACAGGGGCCAGTATGGCCAGGCACCCCTGGCAGTGGTCACAGGCCCCAGCAAGGTTGAGCTTCCATGCTCCAAACCCATGGCTCCACTGTAAGCCAAGGGGGCTGCCCTTTATCAGTCCGGGTGAGAAAATGTCCTGAAAAAGCTCTCTACCCCGGTTCTCCCATTGTTGTGGTGTCCTGGCCGGGTAAGGGCACCAGCCATCCACCACGCAGCTACTTAAGTATGTTAAGTGATACAAGATTGGGTGGTATGGCAGATAATGTACAATTAGCTAAATCATTACAGAGGGACCTGAACAGAATATAGACTTCAATTAAATTTCATTTGCCAAGTAAATGTACATCAGCCAGTTGCTCTAGTGATGGAAGGATCAGACTGTAAAGTTGTACAATAACCCACACACATGCTGTGGTGGCCATGGCAATCTCAATCACATTTCTAATGATCCTTCTATTGCTGGTACAGTACAACATTGGCAAGGCCCCCGTGTTTCAAACACAGTCACTTGGCTTGCCTGATCCTGTTTTTTTTTCTGCACTTTTTTGGCAGTCTTTCAGTAACACCTTCAAGTCTTCTGGTAATAGTCAGCTTTTCATGAACTATTGTAAGACTGGGGCATGGTAGCTGCATTGAAGACTGTGATGCTGATCACTTTTTCAAGATCCTTCCTTACAACAGATAAGAGATTGATGCCTCTGAACTTTTCCGGCCAGCTTTTCTTAAATACAGTGATAATTCAGCCAAATTCCAGGAACACACTTTATATTTGATACAACTGAGAACAGACTGAGGATCTTTAACTTTTAGTCCCTCTCCAGAGACTTGGTCTGGGCTATTTACTTTACTTTTTTTCAGCCTCTTGATTGCCAGAGCAATCTTGCCAATAGTTGGTTCTACTTTGTTCAAAATAGATACTCATGGGGCCTTGATTATTTGGTGCCTTGTTGAAATGCAAACGAAGGTTTTGTTTCCATCATATTGGGGCTTTCTCTTTGGTCTTAACAGCACGGCCCTGATGGTTTCACTTGGTTGTCTATGCATACTAGAAAGCACTTTCAAGGTCAGGATAAGAGTTCCTTGATCACCACAGTCATCATCTTCTTCTATGCCTATAACCACATTGTCCCAGAAGACATACCCCTTTTCATCTTGGTGATTTTTTGGTTTTGCTTTTTTTTCAGCCTTTGTGTAAACAGTTGGTACAATATCAACCAAGGCATTTCAGACTTCCATTCAGTACTCTTCAACGTCTTCAAAAGGCTGGATGGCTTCAAAGTGATTTCACAATTTAATTCAAGGCCAGGTAGCAAGGCACAGCTTTCACTTTCAGCGTGAACATACACCTCGCCAGTTGGTGGTTTGACTTAATCACTGCATCACATAGTATTCAGCTATCATAAACTGATGATCTGAAGCATTGTGCCACTAAACCCATAATTTTTGCAGCATTTAGCACAAAAGAATATCATGTCAACAGATGAATAGGTTTTTGTCTAAACCAAACAATACCAAAGGTAGGCAGGTAGCAAAAAGTAAGACTAAGAAGGCAAATTCTATTTTACTGCCACAACACAACTTACCCAATGTCTCTTCCCAGTCAATGCATGAACTGCCAGTCTGAGCATTAAATTTGACTGGTAATATGATAGAACCTTTCTTTGGTACGTTGTTCATGTCATTTGGTGTTAAAGCAAGTCTTATCCACATCAAAGGCTATCTTGCTTGGAGCGTGCACTCCAATCATAGTGACAAGTTTAAGCCCTGCAACACTTCTGTGCAGAGACACCTTCAATGCATGAAACCAATTTCTTGTACTTATCATTGACTAAGATGCCATTTCTTTGTTAACACCAGCGTAAAGTTTTGGAAGTGTTTCTGGCATCATAATCTGTATTGGAGAATCCAGTACTTCAGGTGTTTCATGCCTGGCACCCAACATCATAGCAAGTGTACCCAGACAGTTATTCTGTTATGGTGCCTTGGTAGTCATCAGCACTTATGTGTTTGTTGACAAAGACCTGTTTGTTCTGTCCATGAATCTTTTATGGACTCATTAACATGGTTTCATGGCAGTAAGTTTTATGCTGCTCGGTGGGTGGCAACCACTGCTCTTAGCCACATGTTGACCACTGCTGCCAATCTCTGTTGCAACTGACAACAGTTTGCCAGCCAGCCACTACTCCAATGGCTTAAGGCACCAGACTTGGTCAACATATGTGTCCACTCCATGGCACTGTCAACTGATTTGGGACAGGGACTAAATGTAAAGTATTACATGTGAGAAGTATGAATGTTAGATATAAGTACACAAGGGGAAGTTTGAAACATGAAAGTACACCTTATGAGAAGGGCCTAAAAGTCATACCAGGCTCGTCACTGTCTACATCCAGGTTGTGAAGAAATCAAAGGTGGGTATCCTTAAGCTGCATAACACACTAGTGAAACCTAACCTAGAGTACTGTACACAGGTTTTTGCTTCAAATTACAAAAATGACCAAGTAGCACTAGAGAAAGTTCTTTAAGGAAACTGAGATTAAATGGTAACATGCAGTAATTGAAATGTTTAAAATCGTAAATGGCACTTAGTACAGTGGATCCCAGCTGTTACTCTTAAATTAATCCTTCAACATGATCATGAAAACACAGATATAGTAGAAATGTGTTAAGGGAAAATTTTGTATAAACATTAGAAGGTATTTATTCATACAGTGAATCACAAACACAAAGAATAAATAACCAAGTAGTGTGGTAGAGACTTTAGGGACATTCAAAACTAAACTTGATGTTATTTTAGAGAAATTAGATGTATAGGAATGCCAAGTGTGTTGATGTAAATTGCATGTTCTTGTAAAAATTGTTCTAATGCTCTAATGTTGTATATGAGCACCAGTCATGGGGTAAAAAGAAATATATACAATGTAATATGTTTAAGAAAATGTAGCACATTTAATTTAAGTAAAGTTAATTTTGCCTTCCTACTCTAATTTTACACAACATTTGTAACTTAAGTAAACTTTGCTTGCCTTGAGTTTAGCTGAGCAAATTAAAAAGAAGCACAACAGAGCAAATGCTTAGTAATAGAGAACTAAC
Organism: Erpetoichthys calabaricus; assembly: GCF_900747795.2. Lineage (NCBI taxonomy): Eukaryota > Metazoa > Chordata > Cladistia > Polypteriformes > Polypteridae > Erpetoichthys > Erpetoichthys calabaricus. The sequence continues at coordinate 158,850,078 of NC_041396.2, read as the reverse complement.
TATTGTACATTTCCGTATATAAAACACTTGAATGAAAATTGTATCAGCATAGGTCAAATTAAGGAATGTAATATGAACAGTATAAATGTAAAAGTTAACGCAATTGGTAATAGGATAATAGGAACTGCAGTTTACCCAAATCAAGGAGGCAGCTCAATAACTGAGCTCTCAAAGCAGTTGCAGTTGTTGCTATTTCGGTTAATATTGTGGCACGACTCCCAGGAATCAGAAGAAATGGATGAACCCATTGACTTCTGTTCCTGAGCTTCTCTGTCTTGCTCTCTCTATTGCCTACTACTTGATGATCTCCTGGGCAGGTCAGACAAAGAAACATCATTTATGTGGGGTCTCCTCAATGGATAAAAGTTGATGGAAGTGCTGGGGCATCGATCAAACTGTTGTAAAGCTAGCCCTGCTTACACATTTTCATGGACACAAAGGCATCCTCACACATGTTACCTCGCCTGAGGCTGATTTTCTTTAAAAGATTTGTCAGTGTAGGTTTATCTAGAAAAAAATCAGTTTAAAAAGATGTAGTATACTACAGTACTGTAGTAAGGTCAGAAAAAAATTGTATTGGGTGGACTTGATTCTTCCATAATTGATTGTCCTTTTGTGACACATGGTTTAATACCCTTGGCTGAAATGCAGGGTATTGATTCCCTAGTCTGTTATTTTAATTTTTTTTCTGTTGCTCAGAATATTTTTCAAAAGAATTGGGTGCTCTTCTCAACAGATGCTAAAAATGAATACTTTGTTAGTTTATTTGCTTGCATCCTTTTCTTTTCCCCACACTAAATGGTTCATAAAGAGCAAAAAGAGCAGCAGCTTTGTCAAGGCTACAGTTTGATTTTCTTCATTGCTTTAAATGCCAATGCAAGCCTGGGATGCAATAATATATCTTTTCTTTTATATGAAGGACTGTGATAAGTTTTATATGAAACTGTCTCTGTATCCTGGTTGGTTTCTGAACAGGTTCTCTGTATTTTTTGCTTTGCATAGGGCTTTGCTGTGCTGAACCTAAACTCATATTGGATTACGATTTTTGGGCTTGTAGATAAGAAAATATTGCTCTGTTTAATAAGGAACATATTTCATTTCCTTCCTTGAATGCCGTTTCTTTAGCAGGTTAATATGAAAGGTTGTGTGTCTTTTTAGTTCTCTTAGGGGTGCTTTTCTCATGAGCTGTTGCTCTTAAAGTGGAGACTCAGCCACATTACTCTTACTGGCTTTTTTCCCAGCCTATGCAGGTGAAAATGGCCAAGGAAGTATTCCTGAGGGGGCCTTACACGCTTAGCTCTGTGGCAGCAGGTATCATTTTACTGATGAACAGAACAAACTACACTTTTGTAGCTTGAGCCCAGTGCCTGTAATGGAGTTGCCACAGAAGGTTCTCCTCCACAATGTGTAATAAAGCCACTTGTCTTTTGGCAATGTGGGCAAAAATTTCATGTTCAAAAGTTCTAGTAAAGTGTAAAGGAAGCCTGGGGCTCCAGGAAAAGAAAAGGAGAAGCAACACAGTCCTTTGTACAAGACAGTTGTGGATGCAGGGGCCACTGAATTTGTTATGAGACTCTGTGTGTTTTCTGCAAGAGTCATGTTGCAGCCAGCATCACTGTGTTATCATTTGCTTGTGCTATACATTTTTTCTTCTTTATTTTGCTTCTTTTTATGTTACTTTTCTTTAATTTGCAGATTTTATAACACATGCAATGTGTATCTACATTTCTTATTATCATCTAAAAAATATTTTAAGAATGTTATTTTTGTTTCATGCCTTTTCCATGTTTGTTTATGAGCATCACCATCTGTTTCTATACTGTTATTAAGGTTAACAACCAAAAGTGTGTGGCAACATCAACATCATCCCTGTGATAGCATAAAGAGTGGCATCACACACATCAAAATATTCAAGTCTGCTGTTAAATCAAGACAAATCTCAGCAAGTTAGTACAGATAGCAAATGACTGTTTTTTATCCAGTTTGTCTCAAGCCAACACATGGTGACACCTGTCTAAAAGTCATCTTTTCAACCAATAAATACACAGTAACAAGAACAGAAGTTACTGATACTTTAAGCAACAGTGATCACAACATGGTAAAATTTGAAATAATTTTTGAAAACACACAAATGTACACCAAAACAAAGACTTATAACTTGAGGAAAGCAAACTTCAAAGGGATAAGAAAGTATGTACATAACATCAAATAGGAAAGCAAAAACTCAGCAACTATAAATGACAGTTGGTGTCACTTGAGAGATCTTCTGATCCAGGCTCAAAAATAAGTTTATTCCAAAAAACAACAAAACAAAAAGGCTAAAAAAAATTGTCTAAAATGGTTAAAGAGGAGTATTGTTAAAAAAGTTAAATAGAAAAGATCACTGTGCAAGAAAATTAAAGAAAAGCCAGCTAAATTACCAGAAACTACAGCAAAAGATCATAAAAAGCATTTGAAATGTCAAAAGAGAAACCGAAATCAAAATTGCGATAGAAGCCAAAGTGAATAGCATAGTAGTAAAATATGATAAAAAAAAATTAGGAAACTTTAGGGACATGAATGAAGAAATCACTGAAAATGATAAGGAAATAGTAATTGAACTGAACAAATATTTCACCCAAGTATTTATGAAGGATGAAACAAGTGGAATACCTCATGCAGATGTGAAAACAAACACTGAGTTAATAGATTTTAAAGCAGAAGAGTGAGATGTGCTTCAAGCCCTCAATATGTTGAAGACTAACAAAACCCATGGACCTGATGGGATAAATAATACATTAGAAAATAAATAAATTAGAAAATTACCTAAAAGAAAATAATATTCTAACAAGCAGCAAGCATGTGTTTATTAGAAGAAGGTCCCGCCAAACCAATCTTTTAGATTTTTTGAAGTAGCAACCAGAATAGTTAGACAAAAACAAAGCATACTACATAATTTACCTAGACTTTCAAAAGGTCTTTGATACAGTTCCACAGCAAAGATTAACTCTGAAACTAGAAGCTGTACACATCAGAGGTAACCTAAAAAAAAAATCTGCAGTTGGTTAGCCGTAAGGAGACAAAGAGTACAAATAAGAGGAGAATGCTCTTCATGGAGTAATGCCATCAATGGAGTCCCTCAGGGGTCTGTCCTTGGATTGTTACTTTTTCTGACTTATACTAATGACATTAATTCTGGCATAGTTAGTAAACTTGTCAAATTCACAGATGACACTAAAATTGGAGGAATAGCGGATGCTGAGGAGGCAACAAAAGAATATAAAAAGACCTGGACAACCTTCAGAATTGGACAAACACCTGAAAAATACAGTTTAATGTAGAAAAGAGGTACGCGTGAGCAAAAGGAACATCGATTATAAATACAGGATGGGAGACGCTGTCGTACAGGGAGCAGCCTCTGAAAAGGATTTAGGGGTTTATGTTGACACAACATTTTCATTCACTAAGCAATGAACAGAAGCAAGTAAAAAGGCAAATAAAATATTAGATTATATCATAAAAACTGTTGAACTATATAGTTTATGAATTATAAACTATATAATGCACTCGAAAGACCAGATCTGGAGCATTGTGTGCATTTTTGGTCACCACGGTACAAGAAAGATATAAGAGCACTTGAAGATGTGCAGGGGAGAGCAACTAAGTGTATCCCAGAATTTAAGGACATGTCCTACTCTGACAGACTCAGAATTAAATCTGTTTAATCTCAAAAAGAGGAGAATGCATGGGGGCCTAATCCAGGTATATAAAATCCTCACAGGCATTAATAAAGTAGATACAGCAACATTCTTTCAGCTTAAGGGTGAACCACCTACTCAAGGATATCACTGGAAATTAAGGGGAAGTGCTTTTAAAACTGAAGCCAGGAAGCCCTGCTTTACTCAAAGAGTTGTGGGATTCTGCAACAAACTACTGAGACAAGCAGTTGAAGCAGAAACTTTGACAACCTTTAAGCGATATTGGGACAGCTTAGCTATTAGCTAAACAAATGGGACTGAATGTTCTTCTCTTGTTTGTCAAATTTCTTATGTTGTACTGTGCTTTTTCTGCTCCACAGTTTAAAGTTACAAATCAAACAATTCAGATGTGATTAAAGTGCACATTACAGACTTTACCTTAAGGATATTTGTATAAATTTCAGCTACACTGTGGAGAAATGACAATACTTTTTGGACATGTAGCTCCCCCATTTCACTACAAAACCATTTTGCATTTGTACTTGGACAGGTGCATTTTCAATACATGACACCAAAATATAAGACAAATAAAATAATCAAACAAATTCTCAAAATACATAAAAGATGTTAAAATGACAGAAATTGCATGGTCATATCAGAAGTTTTTTGTTATTTCTTACATTATTATTATCATTTAGATTCAGTTTTTGCATTGTATTGTTATATGCCGAAGGATGCATTTTAATAGTGTTTCCCAATGAGCGCCACTTTTGCAGTTCTTTACATCAGTGACCTCTGTTGTGAGGCATGTGGTCAGATGTCAATGTGGTATGAGGCATCAGTGCCAAAGACTGTTTAAAATGGAGGCTTGCATTATCTTGTGTCCAACCGTTTGGATTCACATAGAAAAACATCAACATTGTTGCAAATTATTTTATATTTAGGGACATAATTATTTAGTTACTGTTAGGACCTTCTCTGCAATGTTTTCTGATGATGATTTTTTTTATTTTGTTTTTGTCACTTGCCTTTGCATTTGGCTTCAAGTTTTCTAACCCCTACCTATTCACAAGATTACTTTTGCATTTTTCCCAAAGGCCCTCTTCCTTCATCCAAAGGCTTTCTATATAAGGTTCATTACCTAGCCCGTTCTCATTCTGGTCAGAATAAGAAACATTCCTATCCATCCATCCATTTTCCAACCCGCTGAATCTGAACACAGGGTCACGGGGGTCTGCTGGAGCCAATCCCAGCCAACACAGGGCACAAGGCAGGAACCAATCCCAGGCAGGGTGCCAACCCACCGCAGGACACACACAAACACACCCACACACCCAGAACACACTAGGGCCAATTTAGAATCGCCAATCCACCTAACCTGCATGTCTTTGGACTGTGGGAGGAAACCCATACAGACACGGGGAGAACATGCAAACTCCATGCAGGGAGGACCCAGGAAGCGAACCCAGGTCCCCAGATCTCCCAATTGCGAGGCAGCAGCGCTACCCACTGCGCCACCGTGCCGCCCCAGAAACATTCCTAGCAACTCCAAATATAGATTTTTTTCTACATACACTGTATCTGTTAGCAAACATATTCTAGGATTAAAACAAAGTTTGGGAACTACAGTAATACTAAATGTTGAAAATGTAACTTGTTACATCTTGCTTAACATAATAATTTCATAAATGCCCTGTGAATCCTTCCTTTATTCTCATGTTAACTAAATTGTGATTCCTTCATTTTCATTATTTTCTGTATAAAATAAAACATTTCACAAAATTATTACTTTTTCGCTTTTCCTTGACTAAATGTGGTTTTCCATTTGATCGTTTTCTCTGTATCTGATATGCCAAAATGTACCATCCCAATTTTTGCTTAAAGATTGTTTTACATATGTTGTGGGGTACAGCCCGGACACAGACAGGTAGACAAGATGGTTTCACCACACACACGTTTATTATATATTATTTACAATTATCGGTGAGCACAAACCCAGTGCCAGCAGCACCAATCACCCCTTAAGTCCTTGGCCACCACAATGCAATGCCTTCTCAGTCTCCGGTCCGCCTCCACTCCTCTCCATCGAGCTTTGTCCACTTCCACCCGACTCTTGCCATTGACTGGAGGGAGGCGGCCCCTTTTATACACCCCGGATGGGCTCCAGGTGCTTCCCGACACTCTTCCGCCGACACTTCCTTGTGTGGCGGAAGTGCCAGCTGCACAACCGGAAGGACTCCAGGTGTCCCTGCTCCTCTTCCCCCTAGCACTACCGGGTGTGGGGGAAGTGCTGAGGTCCAGGACTCCCAAGGCATTGGGGCGCCCCCTGGCAGTGGCCACGGGCCCCTACAGGGTAGAGCTTCCATGCTCTGTACCCGTGGCCCCCAAAGCAACCAGGGCGGTCGCCCCCTCGTGTTCGGTCCTCCTGGGCATCTCGGCCAGGCATGAACCCCAGCCGGGTGCCACAATTTTTTTTCTCTACACTCAGCCACATGTAGTTGTTATGCACTGATTATGTGCTTTTTGTGCATTGGACAAGTCATAGCATTAGGCAGCAGCCACCATTTTAAAGATCAATGGATATTTACATGCCGAAATTCTATCAGAACACCCTTGAAATTAATCACAAAAATTAAACTAAAGTTATCTTAGAAATTTCTATAGTTTTTTCTATATCTTAACACGTGACTTGTATTCTAGCATCAAATTTCATTGTGTTCTTTGACTTTGACATTAAGAGTGATTCATGCATGACATAGCCCTACAAATAACAAAGAAGAAAAAAAAATATTGACAGGACTAATTTATATTATCATCATAGGTTATCTAACATGACCACAAGATAGATTAAGTTTACTGGAGTTTGGAGATTTACAGTTTGCTGTTTAACATGAGGATCTTAAGGTTAGTGGCCCTCAGCAAAAACAAATTAATAAATTTTGGCATAGTGGCACTTTCATCTGTCTTACTTGAAACCTGTTCTTTCTACTGTCATGTTACTACTCAGAGTTCTCTGGAAGGTATAGTGGAGAGAATCCTTATGAGCAGGAGCAGAGCTCATTATTGGTCCACAACATTATTAGAGACTGACGACAGATGATATATAAGCAGTACCATTGTTATGTGGTTTCAACAGGTTTCTGAATAAGCTAAATTAAAATATTTGGAGATTGTGTCTTATCAGAGAACTGTGTCTGGATCTGACCAAGGTTTCAGCAAAATGCCCAATACCAAGTCATAAAATAGGTTTTATTACTTGCATTGATTCATAAAATTGTGTTTTGAAGAACTCATTGGTATGAGCCACACTATACTGTGGATGTTTCATGTATGCACATTACCCAAAGGTGACATCACTTGCCCAATCATGACCTAAAAGTGATGGATTGTCATACATTTAGAGAGCACTTAAATAAAGTGACAAATTGGCCAAAACATATCTAGTTTTGTTGATGAAATTAAATTAGTTCCAATATCTTATTTCTAAAATTAAGAGTATAAATTTGGTAAGTCTCTGTTTTAGTATGTTAAACTGATTTTTGACTTAGGACTGCTTAAATACACATTTGGATAAAATAAAGTGGAAGTTCTTCCATTTGGTATTGTAGTAATGAAAGACTATAACCAGAAAGTCCAAAACAGAAAATTGAATTTTAAGTTATTTTGTTATCTTCTTGTTCATTCTAGTTTAAATGATCATTTTTTCTCAATAGTGGTATCACAGTAAAACATTAGTTAGCAGTTTTGTCACTTGGCCTCAGGTGACTGTATTTAACCCAGCCTAGCCACTCTGTGTGAGGAGTTTGCACTTTCTCTCAGTACTTATGTGCATTTATGTGTGCATGTGTGTGCGTGTTTCATTCGGGATTCTCTGTTTTTCCTTCCACATCCCAAAGAAAAGCAGAGTAGGTTAAATGATGACTCTAATGTAGTCTGTCAGTGTGAATATGGAGTGGAGTAACTAACTTGGGAGCTGGTAGGCTGAGGCTCTGTGGGTTTGCTCTTTTAATTGTATCCATATACTGAGAACTGATGATTCCTAAGGCCAACAACAATTAATTTGCAAAGGACAACTATTATAGTGGTATGCACGTGTTCCCTTATTAGTAAATATGGACTTAAATAACCAAAACATTAAACACAACATAATATTATAAATATTACAATATCATAAATATGTTTTTTTATTCATCTAACACACACTTTCTTGCCTCATCTAATAAAAAAATATCTCACCCAGCTTGTAATTTCTGGATTGATACCAAAAAAGATAGAACTTTGGAAATAACAGCTTACTTAGGAGTTTGAGTCTGATTAAAAGAAACTGAATTGGAGGAAATTCTGCACTACAGGGAATAGCACCCCCCAAATACTAACTTGGGAACCCTTGGAGGAATCACTCTCATAAAGACACAGACTGTGTCCCTCTGCCCCTCTGACATTCCTGCACCTTCTTTGTACTCCTTCATCTCACTAGCTCTGCCCTGTTCCATTGCAGATGCTTCACTTCAACTTATAAAAAAATAATGAATGAGCATCTAGCATGGACAAAGGAAGGTTTTTGTCCAAATTAAATGTCTGTTCACTGCTTGCCAACTAATGTTAATGCTACTGAACATGCCTGAAAGTTTGTGTCCTTGTAAATTAGAAAAGTTTAGATTCACGAGGGAGAAATGTTCTGAATATGGCATCTTGTTAACCCTGGACATCCTTAAATCTTTCAATATAGCCTTCACCACATGCAATTGCTGATAAATACAATATTTAGTGTATGCTAAGGATATTTTGTGATGCATTTCTGTCAACTTTTCTGAGATGTGTAAGAATGAATTTCATTATACTGACTGCTTCAGGTTGATACTGCTGCAGTCCTTTGCACACAAATAAATAATTTGTTTATTTGATTTTAAAAAATAATTTTTTCTGTATCTACTCATTTCTCATGTGGGGTGGATGGGAGTTAGCACAATCAAGTTGACAGGGGCCCAGAGGAGGTAGCGTGCGCCAATCATGTCACCTCTCCCTCTCTCTCTCAATTTTGCTACAACAACAATATTCATTTATATAGCACATTTTCATATAGGCAATGTAGCTCAAAGTACTTTAGAAGACAACAAAGAGAAAGTTCTATGAAATGAAAAACAAAACAAAGATTAGGCAATAATATTAAAGAATAAGTGACAAAGGCTGAAGGTAACAGCTTGTGGCTTAACTGCATAGCACAGAGAGAGAGTGACGCGGGGTTTGTCCTATTAGTCTCAATGGCCAGTCCATTCATGCAGTTAATGTAATTTACAATCATAAAATAACAATACTAAGAAATTAATGCAATTACTTTTTCTCCCAGTCTTGGACCCTGCAATCGTTTGGACAGGTAAACTGCTAATTAATCTGCTCATTATTAGTAAAGGATAAAGTAGGGTTCTTTTATAAAGTAATGATAGTTTCATTTTCCTAAGAAGTCATAGAACTGCTGTTAAAAAAAATAATAGAATGACTCAAATTCCCCCGAAGTGGGGCCTTAAAGTCAATCAGAGGCCCCTAGGCTGCAGCCTAGTATAGCCCTGCCTAACCCTATAATTGATCTATATGTGGACTGAAAATAAATGAATGGATGTTTCCAACAAAGTTTTAATATACACTACAGACAAGCCGGTTTGGATATTTTTAACATCTCAATTTCTGTTTGTTTTGATTTCCTATTCAAATGATTTTTTAGGGTAGGAATCCAATCAAATTATTACTATTTTAAATAAAATCAGAGGTTATTTACCAATACTATATTAAAAGAAATGAATTTCCCCAGACTTAGTTTTAAACTGTATATTTTTCCCAGACTTACTTTCAAACAACTTCTTAATTAGGTTTAGGGTTAGTGCTCTCTGTGTTCTTCATATATACATTGTGGTGGATGGCCGGCTTCATATTCCGGCCCTCACCCCCAGGCCACCAGGAGGAGCTCTCCCGACAGCATGGACGGGCCCTGAATTCCAGCAGGGCCTCATGGACTATGTAGTTTTTATGCACAGCCCTGCTGGATACCTTGGGAACCACCGGGAGTCGCTGTAGGGAGGCTCATCGACTCGTATGTGCCCTATAACCTGGAAGTACGTCCTGGTCACGTAAACAGGAGAGATGACGTACTTCCAGGTTGAAGAAAAGGACTTCTACCCTGACCCGGAAGTAATAAGGACTTGTGGACTATTGGGCAGGAACACCTCCGGGTCAGGGAGTATAAAGGAACTCTGGGAAAGCCCAGACACTGAGCTGAGCTGGGAGGTAGGGTGGCTAAGTGTCTGGGAGCGGAGGAGAGAGTATTATTGTTGATTGGTTTATTATATGAGTAGTGTGGAGTGGAGGGTGCTTTGTGCACGTGATTACTGTAAAATAAAGAAGTCTTGGGCTTTTACCTGGTGTTTGGAGTGGTACCTGAGGGTTCAAGAGGTGGATCGGAGCCACAACTGCTACACTGGCGTAGTCGGCAGGATTCTCTGCCCGTCTGTTGGCAGAGAACCTGTGTTTTCAATAAATTTTGTGATAGCAGACAACGCTAAGAAGGTAGCGGCCCCAAACACGGAGGTTGAAACAACCCCCACTATACGCGATACGACGGTGATGAGTCTCGTCTCGTACTGGTTCGAGATGGGGAAGAAATCCAGAAAGAAGAATGGGCGTGCTCATATGATACAGAACCTCGCAGAGATGTGGCCACCGGAGGACGCTGCGACGTTATGGTCTTACCTGACGGGTCCTGTGGAAACCAAAGCCGAGATCGACGTAGTGAGAGAACGGTGGTTAAGGCAACAAAAGAGCAGTGAAGGGATGACTGTACTGGAGCCTGAAACAAGCCATCGTACGTCGGAGGTATGTGTCGCGACAAAGCCCGAGGCGCAAGGAACTGTGTGCTCTTCTTTTGCAGAAACCAAGCAGTTCGGGATAACATATGAGATAGACACATGTCTCATACCTTGGCAAGATGGCTGCGAAGACGAGGAGTCTGTAGATGTACAGCTGGGGAGACCTATTCGTGGAAGGACGATCACGTGGACCATCCTGGTGCAGGCTGGGAAAGACGTAAGCAAAATACAAAGTCACCTGACCAGGAAGGGACCTGTTTATTCGCCGACACACGTCGCGTGACCTCGCGTGGTGGATGCCGGGATGGAGAAGGTCAATTGCGGTCCATCAGTGAGGTTGTCTTGTCCTGGACGAATCCGAACTCCTTGAAGGGGAAGGGGGAGGCGAGCGAAGCATTGCCGAATATAAATAAAGACAAAGGGGGGGGCGGGATGTGACTGAAGGGTCTGCCGTTAAAGTAAAAAAGGTAGATCACAGTCAGCTCAGAGCAGCCAGCCGTCCCTCTAGAGACTCCAACTCCCGAGAGCCTTTGCGCGACCCGACAGAACACGTGCAAGGAGTAGACGTGCTCATTGGCTCCCGGCCGGCAGGTAAGGCGAAGGCGGAAGCAGACTTACCTCCGGCCGAATTAAATAACTTTGTGGACGTGCGGGACCTGAAGAAGTACCTTGAGCCCGTATATACTTTCTTTCAGGGTTTAAAGGAATTGAAAGAACGCGTGGAAGAGCTGGGAGCTACAGCCGAGGCGCCGCTGAAAGGACTACTGGAATACCTGCGGCGATTAGGCCAAGAAGCCCCGGTCTTGATTGATTCAGCGGTACAGGTAAGCCGTACCGTATATCATAAGGGGACGCAGTGCGATCCGGGCCCGCAATTAATAAGTAGTGGGTGCCAAGTCAATGTGAACCCAACAAAGGATTGTGGCACGATAACCGAGTGGTCAGGGAAAGGAACGAACAAGCCGGGGCAAGCGTATGACGCGGCCTCCCGGAGCAATTCGGCCCTCCAGACCCCAACCTGTGTTATAAGGGAGTTGTCGCTGGTGTCCGGAGGGGCGGAGGAAGCACCGATCGAACCAGTACAGCTGAAAAGTGCTGTTACCCGGAGCAATACAGTGCTGAGGACGCCGCCTACTAAGAAGCGAAGGTCAACGGGCGTGCAGAGAGCAAAGAGGCTCTCTTTTACCAATAGAGAGACTCAAGCTGTGCACAAGCCCCAGAATAAGCAGGAGATCCCCAAAATAAAATGCGGGTCTCCTGACAAGATGGAGAAACGGGCTGAGAGCAGCGAGGCGGCCGTAAAACCTCCCTTGGCGGAGGAAACGGCGGAGTTGACAGAATTCCTTTCTCTTGGGGAGAAAGACAACCGGGAGGACGACGGCGGTGTTACAACTGTCATCAGCCGGGCCACGTTTGGCGAAGTTGTCCTCGGAGGACAGGGGAACGGAGAGACAGACGATACACCGTTCCCCCTAGGTTCTCTGGGGGCCCTAGACAACACTGCCGAGGCCCGACTGATGCGTCCTCCTGGAGGAGGACGTCCCTCACAGGGCTGGACACTCCGCCCCAGTTGTCATCGCTAAGGGGGGGGAATTGTGGTGGATGGCCAGCTTCATATTTCGGCCCTCACTCCCAGGCCGCCAGGAGGAGCTCTCCCGACAGCATGGACGGGCCCCGAATTCCAGCAGGGCCTCATGGACTATGTAGTTTTTATGCACAGTCCTGCTGGATACCTTAGGGACCACCGGGAGTCGCTGTAGGGAGACTCATCGACTCGTATGTGCCCTATAACCTGGAAGTACGTCCTGGTCACGTGAACAGGAGAGATGACGTACTTCCAGGTTGAAGAAAAGGACTTCTACCCTGACCTGGAAGTAATAAGGACTTGTGGACTATTGGGCAGCAACACCTCCGGGTCAGGGAGTATAAAAGGACTCTGGGAAAGCCCAGACACTGAGCTGAGCTGGGAGGTAGGGTGGCTAAGTGTCTGGGAGCGGAGGAGAGAGTATTATTGTTGATTGGTTTATTATATGAGTAGTGTGGAGTGGAGGGTGCTTTGTGCACGTGATTATTGTAAAATAAAGAAGTCTTGGACTTTTACCTGGTGTTTGGAGTGGTACCTGAGGGTTCAAGAGGTGGATCGGAACCACAACTGCTACAACATAGTACTATGGAATTATTACTTGCATATCTCCTCGGGAACAGCTGACAATTGTACAATTCCAGAAGTGAAACACACACACAAAATGCATAGCATGCAATATGTATAATTAAATATGAGCACAGCTGCAACACTCATTATAAGCATGTGCATCTTATGCAAACAAGGTGTTAAAGGTTTTTATTTTAGAACATAAGAACAAATAAGAGGAAATCATTCAAAATAAAAAAATATTGTGATTACTAAAAAATATCAATTTTATTTTCTTAAATATTATTAAGCGATCCTAGTACTAGGGCGTTGTACTGTGTTAGCCATTATGGATGTAGTGAGGAGTTAAGCACACTGACACATTTACATCTTGCCTAAAGAAGGGGCCTGAGTTGTCTCAAATACCTATTGTAATCTTTCTCGTTGGCCAAAAAAAGGTGTAATTTTGCTTAAGTTCTCACTAAGTGATCTTATTAAAGGCAAAAACATATATGCTTTGATTTTAACCTTTAGAAAAAAAGGCTGAAATTTCCATAAATGTTTTTTGACTTTTGATATCCACTGTATGATTAACTTACTATAATCATGAAACACCGTGTAAGAAACAAAATAAATCACTGGGATTGAGAGGAAAAGATGGGACAAATGAAGCAGGCAGAATTCAAAGTATGTGGGCTGGCTTGATTTGGCAACAATAAAAACAAATTTTACTAACAACAAAACCAAAATACTACGTCATTCTCTATGAAGTTATGGGAAAGAGTAGTGGAAGCTAGGTTAAGAAGTGAAGTGATAATTAGTGAGCAGCAGTATAGTTTCATGCCAAGAAAGAGCACCACAGATGCAATGTTTGCTCTGAGGATGTTGATGGAGAAGTTTAGAGAAGGCCAGAAGGAGCTACATTGCGTCTTTGTGGACCTGGAGAAAGCATATGACAGGGTGTCTCGAGAGGAGCTGTGGTATTGTATGAGGAAGTCGGGAGTGACAGAGAAGTACGTAAGAGTTGTATAGGATATGGACGAGGGAAGTGTGACAGTGGTGAGGTCTGCGGTAGGGATTACATCAGGGATCATCTCTGTGCCCTTTCTTATTTGCAATGGTGATGAACAGGTTGACAGACAAGATTAGACAGGAGTCCCTGTGGACTATGATGTTTGTTGATGACATTGTGATCTGTAGCGATAGTAGGGAGCAGGCTGAGGACACCCTGGAGAGGTGGAGATATGCTCTAGAGAGGAGAGGAATGAAGGTCAGTAGGAACAAGACAGAATACATGTGTGTAAATGAGAGGGAGGTCAGTGGAATGGTGAGGATGCAAGGAGTAGAGTTGGCGATGGTGGATGAGTTTAAATACTTGGGATCAACAGTGCAGAGTAATGGGGATTGTGAAAGAAAGGTGAAAAAGAGAGTGCAGGCAGGGTGGAATGGGTGGAGAAGAGTGTCAGGAGTGATTTGTGACAGACGGATATCAGCAAGAGTGAAAGGGAAGGTCTACAGGACGGTAGTGAGACCAGCTATGAGTTGGACACGGTGGCACTGACCAAAAAGCAGGAGACAGAGCTGGAGGTAGCAGAGTTAAAGATGCTAAGATTTGCATTGGGTGTGACAAGGATGGACAGGATTAGAAATGAGTACATTAGAGGGTCAGCTCAGGTTGGACGGTTGGGAGACAAAGTCAGAGAGGCAGTGCAGGCATGTGCAGTAACACGATTTCTTTCTCTCCTGTTATAGTCTTGAATAAAAGCGCACTTGTTCTGTTATTTTTGTACCTTTTGTGAAAGTGCTTATTTGATTTGGATTTCAGTCTTCACACATTATACACTTCATGTCAAGATTTTGTCATTTGTACTAAAACATGGAAAAAGTTGTCTCTTTGGTATGTGTTCAACATTTCTGTCATCCTACACTTACATAGATCTTTGTAGACACGGAACACACATGAAATGCATGTGTTGCAAATAATGATATATTTTTTAACCTATACAGCTGTAATTACCTGATTCCCTAATAAACAAGGCTTCAGTTGGGAGAGGTTGTTGCAGTTTCTGCAGCGGTTGGGGGGGAAGGTATAGCAGGCTACTTGCTGCTTGGGCTTATTGACACATTTACAAGACAAAAAAGGCTAACGGAGAGCTTTGGTAATTCTACTGTTAAGAAGCACCTGCCAGACACTCTTAACTTTAGCTCAAGTGTCAGTTATCTTCTCACATAGCTTATTTGGAATACAGATTATGGGTCTTATCTGATTAGTCTGATCAATCACAGGCACAGTGACATGTAGAGATGTTTCCATGACGCATCACTTAAAGACCTGGTCAAGTGAACAAAGAGCCATAACTCAGCAATTGGCAACCTTGATGGATAAAACTTTGCACCAGGTTGGGCTTATGTGAACACAAAAGGTGTTCAAGGTTGGGCTTATGTGAACATAAGAACCCAATGGCAAAATTATCAACACTCATTGCAAACACCCAATCTTTTCTCTCTATATATGCTCTCCCTGCTCCCAGCCTGGCCATATCTCTGCTCCATGTAGCAGGACACTTATTGCCTCGGGTGGGGCCACAACAGAAGGCTGGAGCGATTCCTTTTATTCAGAAGTGCAACCTGATATTGAACTGGAAGACTAAAAGAAACACTCTTAATGGAGCTGGACAAGGGTGCCATGAGTCCAAACCATGCTAAATTAAAGCAAGTTTCACATGTTTCCTGGAAAAAGTTAACGAAGAAGGACAGGAAAAAAAGCATTACCTATACCCAGGAACCAAACCATAAATACACCTACTTTGATTCTGTCAGTTATTGATTGTATTTCAGTAGTATGGATAAAGCCAGCTAATGTATTCTGGTTAATGATATTACTATATACTGAAAATCAATAACCTTTGTGAAGGATAAGGTTTTAGTTGTTATAAGTTCCTATTCCAAAATTCAGTAGGGATGTTTTTAGAAGTATCATACATACACACACACACACGCTCAAAGGAGGTGGATGTGGTGGTGGTGGGTAAATCAGTGTACACTAACTGTGAGCATATCAATGACAATATCACTGTGCAGAAGATAGAAACTTAATGTAGTTGAAGAATGTATCCATCTTAAACATGTTAAAAGAGTGATCAGAATTCAGAAATTGTGTGCCTTGTTCTATAAGAGTATAAAAGATCAAGCTAAGCTGACATATAGAATTCATAAGTTACAATATGTGCCTTTTTCTATAGGAGAAATTAGACTCCAAAGAAGATCTTGATATGCCATTTGTATTAAAATGTTTACAGTTTCCCGTTAGAATAGCTTTTGCTATGACAATTAACAAATCACAGGGACAAACATTCGAAAAAGTCAGTTTATTTATTAGAGAGAAAGAAACAATATTCACACATGGGCAGTTATATGTTGCTTTGTCACGATGTAACTCCAAACACGGAATCAAAATTCAATGCAATGCTGACGAGAAGTTAATTCCAAATATTGTTTTTACTGAAGTTTTACAGTAAAAGTGTAAGTTTAAAAAATATTTGCATGTTAATTTCAAATCCAAACAGAATGAAAATGTATAACGCAACGAATACCTCTAACGCAACATAAAACATAATTTTCTTTCAATTTATTACGTGTTACTATTTTTTACTATGGTTAATTACTTGCTGTAATGTAAGATAGTTAGGTCTATTATGCATATGTAACAATTCCCATGAAAATAACAATCTGTTTAAATCTGTGCATCCGTATCCCCATACGCAAGTGGCAGAGCCGTGGGGTGGCTAGCACGTAGCTCCCGCCGTGGGTTGGCGAGCGGGGGTAGAGCCCCCTAGTAACTACTGTATATATGTACTGTATATATCCATTGTAATGGATGGCAAGAATGGACTGGCTTCCCAAATTGGATGCAGGGATCCTTGCCTGGCTGGATGGTTTGTATAGTGGATGGAGGCTGTAAATGGATGGACCTTTCAAGTAGGAAGCTTGCTGCTACATTTCTTGTGTGGGACAGGGAAGAGGAATGAGAGGGAGGAATTGTCTATCAGAGCTATATACTCCTCCAGGGGGATAGAAGACAGCATCCCTTTACTGGACCACACATGTGCACACCACTGGAGCAACCTGAAATTGTAGTCCTATTGGGCAGCCCCACTGCTTGCTCTGGGTGCTGCCAGACATGGCTGCCAAAAGTAGGTGTCCGTGCTTTGAGGTGTTTCCACCTTACCTGGAAGTGCTTCCGCCATGTGATGCTGTGACTCAGGAAGTATTCCTGGACCCAGCAAAAAACAAGCCATCTCACCTCAATTAGGAAATTGGAGTCAGGAGGAGGTGGACAACATTTGCCTGGAAGTGAATTATGAAACAAATAAAGGAACTGTGCCTGATATTATGCTGTTTGGAAGAAGAGACATATAGGAAAGTACTTTCTTAAATATAAATAAGCTCATTTGAACCTGGGATTGTTGTGATGTAATTGCATCTCTGGTTTTTGGCATCTGCCAGTCCACACTATATATATTTGCATATATGTTTCCCTTTTGTTATGAATAAATTGTATTATTTAGTTTATTGCAGGAGCCATGTTTTGGTTATTTGTTGAAAAATAATCTATCACAATAAATAGAGAAAATGAAAGTTACTTAATGTAGACTTTTGCCACTTTATGAAATTATACAGATTTCTTCATAATGCTGGTTTCCCAGCTGGAAGCAGAAATGGAGATCTCTCACACATCCTACAATGGCTATGTCACAAAGAAGAGTCCATTCTTCTCTTAGGAGGCCAGTTAAAAAAACACCACACCCTGAAGGTGTCTGAGAGGAAGACACCATCACTCCTATCATGACTTATTTTGTTGAAGGGATGAAAAAAAAGGGATGAAAAAAATTATTGTCAAGCGGGTGAAAACTTTACATGTTATCATTAAGCAGAATCACACTGAGCTCCAGACTGATATGAATGCTTTGAGGGCTAGCTTCAATATGTTGCAGAAAGATGTTGCCTCTGTTAAAGCTGTGACTGACGGCATACCACAATAATTGTTGGCTTAAATCTGGACATGGGGTCATTGTCAGCAAATCTCACCCAGATTGTCAGCATTGCAACAACCATAGATTAGTCATCATAAGGACTGACCATAAAGGAAACTGGCCTTACCTCATCAGCTTTGGCCAACTGTTTTCCCTGGCCTTACTTTCTTTCAGTCCTCTGTAGAAAGAACACTCAGGATGTATAGCAGACAGTATAACACATCTCACCCACCCATTATTACAATGCGGTTAATCAATTATTACGAATGTAACAGACAACAGAGTTAGGCATTTACCTGTGCATCCTGCTAATAGTTTGAATCCTAACAAATAAGAGGTAACCAAAGAAACCAGAGACACCAGTCAGATTTTCCCCAAAAATACAGCAGTTTACTGAGGTCACAGTAATGAATCCAAGAAGTCAAAAACTAGAATAATCCTGTAGCAGTGCTACTGGGGGGGCAACTTCACTTCCCAGCAGCCCAAGGGGTTACCCGCATAGGATGATGGGAACTGAAGTAGTGGCTGCTGGGGACGAAAGAGGCCATCAGGAAAGTTGAAAAGGGAGGCATCACGGAGCAAAAGGAAATCAGTGTTATGTGTATCCTGTCCAACGTGTTGCATAAAAAGTCAATTGTGCCCAGGATCATTTCATGTAAGATGAATGGACACATAGTGGTGGATTAATCTATCTATCTATCTATCTATCTAATTGTCATGCACCTTTAAAAGGAGCGCTCCTGGAAAACTCACCCCTCGCGGCTCAGGACTACCGGTATGATTGTTTCAATCATTTTCTGCAGAAAGTGTTCTTGGGTTTCTCATCTTTACACCATATCATTTCACCTGCTTTTGCTGTATTGGACTGTAAAAGGACATTGTCTTGAGTGTTTATTGTTATGGTTTGTTTGTGTTTATTGTACAGTACATTGCTGTAAGGGGACTGTAGACTGTAGTTATATTTAATTTATTAGTGTTTAATACATTCTTTAATTGTTTTATTACCTGTAGTTTTTTGTCTCTGCTTGTGAGTGTGTGCGGGTCGGGCCAAGGCTGGGTGCGTCCCTGGAATCTCTACCAAAAAAATAAATAAATTACCATCTCTTCTTCCACTACAATCCACTACAGTAAAAGCACTTGGTAAACAGAAAACAAGCAAAAGTAATGATGATCAGAATTATACTCAAATATGGAAAGGACCAGATTCCTTGATACTATAATCCATACTTCCAAAAAGACAGGAAAAAAAGTCAGACTCTACACCGTCACTAGCTAATTCACCACCTCTTTGAAAACAGAGGATCAAATATGGCTATATAAGAAAACACTCTTTAGCCCCTAACTTCTCACACTCTGTCCCCAAACTAATCCCTTAGACACTAACAATTCCTCATCAAGTCAAATATCGAGGACTATACCAAGTTAGAGTAGTGGTCATTGTAAAATCCTGCTAAACCATTTTCATATCTTATCATCCTATAGATCCATAATAATAATTATTCTAAAAAAAATACACAATCAATCCAACCATAGTATATCAGGCATAAATAGTTGCACCTTCTAGCATTTTGTTCTCCCCAATCATAATCCTTTCTCATCTGCACACAAGTACCACCCTATGGTGAAGCTACTCACGGTATATCCAAAGAACTGCACACCTGGGCTCAAACGAAAAACAACTCCCAAATGAGGAAGGACAACACACAGTGAGGACAGTAGAGGGCAAAAAGCTCAATCAGGTAAGGTAGTGAGGAATCTAATCACAACACAACTCACATAATGTAGTAAAGATATCTAACTGACCTGCAGGTATTTTATACATACTTCAAGCCAGATCACGATACCACTTCACAAATGTCAGCCGTGCACTCAACTCAATTTGATTCGTAAGATCACAATGGTGTCACATCACAAAGAACACCTGGAAGCTATTTACGAGTCAAGAAAATTTCAGGACCTTTCCTTTGATGGACATAAAATTAATTTTTATCAGCACTATAGTGCTAAAATCTCCACTACTAGATGGGCAATGAATTATCCAATTAGAAGGGTGTTTTGGTCTTTCCTGCACATCTCAGGACCTCTTTTGGTGGTCAGCACATATTTTAGGATGTTCCAGTCAAGGTGAACAAAGCTTTAGACAACTTTAAATTGCTTTGCATCTTTCCTCCGTAATGCTTTGCTGGATGTCTCTTAAGTTCTTCACTGGGATGTTGTCATGAATATTTAAGACTGCACTTTTATGAAGCTTGTCTGGCTATGGTTCTCCTGATACTAGAATTTGTGTTTGTTTTTCAAAAAATTTAATCAGGACCAATGTTTTGGTGACTTTATTTTAAGTTCCTCTATTACTCTTTAATCTTTGAGGGTAATGCTATCTAGTGCTTATTTGTGTATTTAGTTTTTGTTCTGCATAATCACTGATGTAAATGGTGGGAGCTTTCTTTTCATTTTGTCTTTCTTTTTCTTTTCTTGGAATGGGGTGGTTTGATGTGTGCTTGCCGCTTCTTGCAGTATATTAATCAATGCCATGGGATTGGACATCTATTCCACTGTCCAGGAAATATTGCTGCCAACGTTTGCCTTGTTATAAAGGGTGTCAGGGACTCCATTTCCTGCTTGTCATTGCAGTCCAGAATTATTAAAATTAATATGTTCCTTAGAGTTAACTTTGTAATCTCAATGCTTATCCTCTTAAGTATTGGAATTCTGATTTTGAATGATCCCACCTTGCCTTTACTCTGGGACCAGTCTGGTTATGGGTCTACCCTCCCCAGCTTCCCTCTTCTTAGTTTCTCATAGAAACAAAATATATTTTACCCAATTTCTCATCTTTATTTCCATTTCAGTCTAATAAATTAAAGTCATTTTCTCCTATTGTTGGCCTCATTATATCTTATACCCTTTAGATGTAGAGGCGAGGTGAAAAAAATTGTGGCTTTGCTACAGATGTGGTGCCTCCGCACTCTTTTTAATCCTGCAATTCTGACCAGAATATTGGAGGCCATCCAATTTCCTCCTCACTTTGGTGTTGGTATGGTATTTCTGTGCTGTTAGATACATTTAATGAGTCAGGGCTGGAAATTTCACTTTCATTTCAATCTGGACATTCTATTCTTTCCACTCCTACTATTTCTATTTGCAGCTGATCTGTCTCAGAAAATGTAGAACTCTTTTTCCCTCTTCCAATTCATTCTCTGTACTTATTTGCTGCAACCTTTTCTCCTAAGTCCAAAGGGACATCTGGTTTGTACTCCCACTGCTGCAAAGCTTCACACAAAACTCTCTCAATCATGTCTAATTGGATAACAGGCCTTCACCAAACCTCTTCATTGTGCTGGCAAACTATCTCTTAAAATATCACAAATTGTTCTTAAATTGCTAATCACCAGCACACACAATTTAATTTTGTCCTCAGTCTGCAACCTACCCTTTAGGCACCATCCTTTAAATGTTCTTGAACTGTCCTTCTGGCTTCAGCTTTCTTGCATTATGTGGTCAACTCCCTCTCCATGATTTTTTATTTATCCATTTCTCTGTCAACTCAAGTTCTCCACCTTACCCTTCTTGAACTTTCCGTAGCTCGGATCAAGAAGTCTTCTAACTCTACAATAAACAACAGTCCGCAAGCTGTTTAGTTAGTCAAGAGCTGTTTGCAGGGTGCTCTATAAAGTAGTTTCTATTTCCTCTAAGATACTTGGTCTGTGGGAATTATTTGCATATGTTTTACACCCATTGTCTGAATCTCTCTATGAAGCAAGCTGAAGTCATTGAATTTTGGAAGCCCTGGATACAGATGTCTATGCCAAGAGCAATGCTTCCTCAAGAAGGATGGAAACATTGTGCTTTTCCATAGGATTCCTTCAGCTACTTTTGTTTGGGAGTATTACCCAGGATTAAACTGAAGTTAAGTGCTTCCTCTCTTTAGTATCTGATTTCCTCGCTTTAATGCCTATACTATTGGCATTGATGAATGGGTTGTAGCAATGTCAGTAGGGGTGCAATTCTTTATAAACTCATTATTAAAGAGAGTGTGCCTCTTGCTAGACACAGCAGACCATCACATTTTATAAGAAAACAACATTGAGTTTTTATGGTAATATTTTAGGGATAAACATACAAAGCCTTTTGGATGTGTAGTTTTTCCATAAAGCTGGAAAGCATTTTGTCCTTTACTTCTTCCAGAAATTGCTTGTCCTGAGGCACATCAATAAGGCTCCTTTTATCAAGGATCACTTAATAAAGGGCCATAGTTTTTTAATGGCTGGATAAATCATTCTTATTTGCATATTTATTTATTTTAAGAAAATCTGATAATGACTCTACACTTATAATCAGTAACCTATTATTGAAAAAAATATTAATAATATGTACTGTTCCAGAAGGAAAAAAGGCAGAAACTTGCATTATGGATGAGTAACAAGAGGGAATTCTAAAATAGGATCAAAAGAGTCTATAAGAAGAACTATATTTTAACATTTGACTGAAGCAGATAAAACTGGCAAACCTACTTTAAGAGAAAAAAATAGTGCATTTCAAAGAAACTAAAAAGTAGTTCACAAGTATTACCAATGAAAATCAATCCCTCTTTCCATTTTTCTAACCTACCTGATTCCTTACAGGGTTATGGATACCAGGGGAATTGGATACAGAGGAAGAAACATTCCTAGATAGGAAGCCAATCAATTAACACTAAATTACCAGAGCCTATGAAAAAACTCATAGATCCGTCCCACCTTAAATCGCTTCGCACATCTCCATCAGCGCCTTTTGTCCTGTAAATGTGTCGATAAGCAGCAAAGCAGTCTGCTATCACATCTCCCACTGTCGCACAGTTTTCTCAGCTTGTCTGTTTACCTCCGTGTCGGTGAGTGAGAATTCAAGCAA
Organism: Erpetoichthys calabaricus; assembly: GCF_900747795.2. Lineage (NCBI taxonomy): Eukaryota > Metazoa > Chordata > Cladistia > Polypteriformes > Polypteridae > Erpetoichthys > Erpetoichthys calabaricus. The sequence goes on along the minus strand of NC_041396.2, from coordinate 158,827,493 downwards.
AATGACACCTTTTATAAATACTGTACTATATCGTTATTTGGAACACATACATTTCATGTGTGTTCTGTGTCTACAACAATCTATGTACAGTAAACACATCGTTAAAACAGAAACGTTTTTCATGTTTTACTAATAACTGACAAAATGTAGACATGAAGTGTTTAATGTGTGAAGCCTAAAGTCAAAATATCAAATAAACACTTTTACAAAAGGTGCAAATATAACAGAACAAATGCGCTTCTATTCAAGAATATAACTGCAGAAAAAGAACCCGCGTTAGGGTGCGACATTGACATGCAATTGCTACAACCGCTTCGGTGGCGCAACAGTATCAACTGTTGACTGGTAATCAAAACTTCACAGGTTCGATCCTGGACGAGTCCGTTCTGAGAAGTGAGTTGCTGTTATTCTTACTATTTTAGAATAAAAACATACATTTGATTTCAGTCTGTAACAGCCGGTGTAAATGTATGATACTTGTAAAGGTTAGCTTTGTTTTTTTTTTTTTATTCAGTTTTATTCTCTCAGTTGCAAGTAAATAAAAGACAGAAGTAAAGAATTTAGGTGTAGTCATTAACTCTGACCTAAACTTTAAATCACATATTAACCTTATTACTAAGACTGCATTTTTCCATTTAAGAAACATCACAAAATGTAGACCTCTTATAACATTGAAAGATGCTGAGCAATTCGTTTTGTTGTGTATTTTATAGTCGGTTAGATTACTGTAACACAAACCTAATTGGTCTACCTAAGAAAGACATCAATCGATTGTAGTTAGTCCAGAATGCAGTAGCAAGAATCTTAACTAGAAAATGAAAATCTGAGCATATCTCAGTTTTAATGTTGTTGCCTTGGTTACCCTTGATTTTTAGAATGATGTTATAATACTAATAATGATACAGTATATAAAGTAATTTTGCTGCTTCCTATATTTTGGAGTGTCTGTCTCCCTACATTCCAAGTTGTTACTTCAGATCTTTTAATAGCAGTACGCTTCTTATTGCAAGAGCCAAGCATAAAACAAGTGGTGGGTAGACTTTAACTGTTATGCACCAAAAATCTGGAATACTTTAGCAATAGACAAACTCCTCAAACCTCACTTTTTTAATTTGGTGATTTTGTAACTACAATTTATTTCTACCCTTAATAAACTAGATATGAATAGAATTATCATACTCATCAATGAATATGCAATCTTTATTGCTCTTTACTTTTCTCTGTTCTCAATTCTGGTTCACCACCACCTGATCAAAGTCCTGTGCAGTCAACTGTGATGTTTGAATGTTTGAATTAAAGTAGATACCCTAACCTCCCACAAGACCCACTGCGTTGAATCCCTTAAAAAAAAGCCTTAACTAGTTAAGAACATTTCTTAGGCAGAATGCTCATTGGGGGCTGAGTTGTCTTAACCCCTATAGATATTTTTTTCCTCTAGTTTAACTGGATTTTTTAAATTATTTTTTTTCTGTGCACCCTGGTGAGCTGACCATGTCATTGGACCGTCATTTAGAGACTTTAAATAATATATATATATATATATATATATATATATACTAGGAGGCTCCGCCCCCTGCTCACTTCGTTCCCACTACCCCCAGGTTTGGTTTACCGGATATACAATTTAAAGAGATTGTTATTTTCATGGGAATTGTTAAAATTAATTATTTTCCCTTTTGCTTTAATACTTATGTAAAAACAATATTTGTCCTTTATTTCTGGCCCCGGGCATGGTTAAAGCTCGCATTCTGAAGGGGGGGGGGGGGGTGAACACACAGTAAGGAGATGCGGTCGGATCATCTGTTGGCTTGTAGCTGCTGCTGCTGGCATGTTCTGCTTGTCGTTGTTTTAAGAGCTGGGAGCACATGAAGTGTGTCTGCCAAAATCATTCCAACAACTGCTAGGTTAGATGTCCATGAATTTGTTTTAAACTGTTTGTAAGTAGGGTTGTGACGTACAAAAGTCACCGTCTCACGGGTTTTGCTTACTAAGGTTGTAATATATAGTCTCGCGTGAAGTCAAAGTGTCTCTCCAAGATCATCATGTTTCGCGTGTCGTCAAATTGTCTCTCCAAGATGATCACGTCTTGATCACTTTGCTCAACCCCCCCGGAGGTGCGCTACGCTCCTGCCACTTCGCGTCTCTCCCGCTCACATTGTGAAGGGGGGGAGCTGAATGCTTGCTAAGGGGATGCGGACAGATCAGTTGCTGACTTTGTGCTGCTGCTGCCGAGGTGCGTGTTCTGCTTGTCGCGCTGCGTGTCGATCATTTAAAAGTCTGTACAGCAGCTGTCCTTTTGTCTCACTGCCTTGTCTCGCGGAACATCAAATTGTCTTCCGAGAAGATGACGTCTCGTCTCCCTCCCAAGATTTCCAAAAAGATTTTTTTTTATAATAGAGAGATATATATTTATTTAGGAACTCTGTTTCTCTTAATGATATATCTATCTTATGTAAGTGTGCATTATTTATTTCTTATATACTATTTATACACCAAATTTCTTATCTAGTTTTAATTTGTTTTTTCTGTCCATGTAACTACTTCTTTGACATCTTGTACAGCACTTTGAGCTACATAGTGCTATGACAATGTGCTATAGAAATAAATGATGTAGGTAAAAAAATTGAGTTGATATACTGTACAGATCTGCAAAATTAAACTTATAAAAAATTATTTCAATTGTAATAGTCATTTTTATTTGCATTCATGAACACAATACAAATAATATTTAGAATATTTCCAATATGTCATATTTAACTACAAAACTGAAAATAAATGTAATTAAAATTTAACAAATTGCACAATTGATTTATGTATACAATAAATCAATTTAATATGAACGTTTTAAGTTAATGTAATATTTTTTAATTTTATATAAAGAAAATAATACATATTCATTGATTCACATATGACTTCTCTAGTTTTTGTCACTTTTTAGAACCAAAACTTTGTTTGGTTGCCCATCGTGTGTACATTTTTTTTTTGTATCCCTATTTATTATCCAGCAGTAGTCTGCCATAATACTCACATCCCAATATCCTTGATATCCTGATGGAAACTTTCAATTTGCCTTTCATTCAATGCTCCAAGATTTTCAGTGAAAAATTCCAAATGTGAATACATAAACAGACACTTGTTGAAATCCAGTTCCTTTTCCCAGTTTCTTTACAATTTCAATCTTTATTGTTACCTAAAAAGTTAGAAATTACATCTTTGAATGATATTCAAGCTTCTTGTTACAGGTTGTTAATTGCACCATCAAATTCTGCACCATAAATCAGTTTTCTAATGTCATGGCTGGCAAAAATGCTCTCTTTCAATTTACACTCATGTAAACCTGTAGAATTTTGACATAAATACATAAAAAAGGCTTTTGATGGTGCTTTGACAAACTGCTTCATTGAATCAAGCTTAATATGAAATGGTGGTAACATCACTTTATTTGGGTCCACCAGCTAGGTCAGATGTTTTTTGACACCACATTCTAGCTTTTTCCTAGCTGGCGAGTTTTTTTCTAGATTTTTCTGAACCCAATGTAAATTCTTGGCTCTGTTGTCCCACTCGCAGAGAATTATCGATCAAAATAACTGTTTTGCTTTGAACATTGATTTTACATTAGAAAAATATTCAATTTAAGTAAATTATTATTTTAAATAAATAAATAATTGATGTCTAAAAATGTGTTTTGTGGAAAAAATGTTACGTTATGGAGAAAAAATGGTTTTCATTTTTGAATTCAGCAGCCAAAAATATGTAAAAATCACATGAAATAATCAAAATATTTTTTCAGCGTACATCTGTGAATCAATAAGCGCTTTGCAGACATACTCAGTCATAAAATATTGTTCTTCAATTTATTGTTCAAACCTTTAAAGTGGTCCGACAAATGACTGGTGACCTGTATCCTGCCTTTCACCCATCCGGCTACTCATGATCATGAATTGGCCTTGAGAATTTTATGTTATACCATTGAGGACAGTGAAAAGTACAGTATAGTTAGTAGCACTAGTGCAGAAACATTGCTGCAACACATATAATGAGGCAATATCAATAAAAGGCAAATAATATTAATATGTAATGATAGCAAATTAAATAAATAAATATTAAACAAGCAACATGAATCTGAAGAAACAAATATCACTTGGGAAATAGAAGTAACAGATCTACAAATGGGCACTAACTTTGAAACAGTAATGTAAAATGATTGGCAGACCATGAGGTGGGCAAAGGTCAAGTGTGTGAATTTACAGTTTAATTACCAATGATGCAAGTCTGATGGTACTGTATATCATCAAATGATATAGTGTCACTTGATAAATGTCATATGAGAAAACAGTTTGCTCCAGGGGTGTGTGTGGTCTGAAATGCTGGAACATGCTTTCCTCAAACATGTGTTGTCATGTATGTTCTGTATGGATTGAAGTTTGGCTTTACTGAAGAACTGGGCTGCTTTAACTACTCATTGCAGACCCCTACAAAGGACCAAAGAGCAACTGCAATACCACACTTTGATTCAGCTAATTAGTACTTCCTTCCACTGTACATCTGTAGAGGATACCGAGGATCCTCGGAGACACTCTGATTTTTCTTAGCCTTCACAAAAAGTTCCTGTTAACACACAAGTTAAAGTAAGAGGTATTCAACATTAAATGCAGCACCGTCAAATCTGAGACTAAATTATTATATTAAATAATATGGTATGCTAATATGTTGCTAATGGGTTAAAATATATAATGTATTGGTGAATTAGATGATAATATTATTTTTGAACAAAATTAATAATAATTTTGTTTATCAGTAATAGTAAATAACACTTTGTTAATTTTTTCTCTCTTTGTAGGAAGCACAGCTGCCTGTCCTTGCTGGGGAATAGTGGCTTCTGCAACATCTGGCTCTTTGCGATCACACATGCACATGTCAGCTTTTGCCTGTAGCTCTCAGATTAACATTGTGTATGGAAAGAATACAGCAGTGTAAAGGCAGCATTGGGACATTGGACAGCGAGAAGGCTGGGATGTGTCTATTGCTTTCATGTGAAAAAACACAGATTAACAAAGCCATGCAATAGATTTAGTAGACAGACAGATATTGGTTTGTTGATTAGCGTCGCACCTTTACTGTCAAAGGTTAGTCAAAATTTAAAAATGTTCAACTATTAGCAAAAAGTATTAATGAAACAAATCTGAATATATGCGTTATTTAAAATAAATATCAGATGAGTTCATGTATATATTTGATCAGTTTTATTTTTTTTTCCCTTTTGGCTGCGTCATATGGATAAATTAAATTTACGATAATGTATTTACTAAAATTCATATTCAAAATATATCAGTATGAAAAAATAGTTTATTTATTGGTAGATGCTGTTACACTTGCAAAATTATATTCCTTTAGCCTTCACTGACATTAATGTGATATTAAATGCATTGCAGTCCCTCCCCCCAACTACCCCTCTAAAAAATAAAGGAAGAACACAACTGTCTCTTTAAGAAAACAGTTAGAGAAATAAAAAATGACTTTAACAGCAAAAACTAATAATTGCAAAGCAGCCAATTAAATTCTGAAAGAGAGATGAAACCCTTCTTATTTCCCCTGGTAATTTCATGCTTTAAACTCGCTTCCGCGCACAAAAAAAGAAGAGAGAAAATATAATTTCAGAAGCTGACAGAACTCATTGTTCGTGGAATTTTAAATTCAAAAAAGTTAATAAAGCCCAACTATAAGATGAAGGGAATTTGCATTTCACAGATTAACAACATGTACAGCACGAAAGGCAATCCGCCTTGCCCCGGGTGATAATTTAAGAAACCTTTGCATATTTTATTTAAAACTGGGCCCAGTTTGGCGGGGTAATAAGACAGACAGATAATGATTAGAAGGTCGCCCCTTCAGGGCTCTCAGCTAGGGCCCAAGCAAATACCAAACAATGATCCTGCAAGCCTGACTTTCTGCAGATTAGACTAATTGCCTGCTGAAGGTTTATGAAATGTTTTCCAAAGGTTATTATTGTTATTATTATGAACACTAAATAAGACTATTCTATATCTTCTATTTCTGAGCTAGCTCTAAGTTATTTCTGAGCATCTGTATATACCTATATATGCAACTTGATGGCATATACTGAATGTACAAAGTTTACTTCTGTTTAATAAAAGATACAGGATTCTTCTATTTTTGTGGATCTGTTAATAATTACAACACTTTTGAAAATGCAGATTTTTCTGCCTTTTTGGAAAGATGTTGATAATAATAACACACTAGTGTATAATTTCTTCTAATTTAATTAAGAATGATTGAATGGTTCTTAATAATTTTTCTTGTAAGTTTTCATTTTAAATTTTATTTATGGTGCTTAGCTGCTAGAATAAGTTTACATTTGGGACCGACCACAAGGACAAGTGTTTGTGTTTGAATTTATAATACAATTAGTGCTTTTGTATACAAGATAATTAATAAAAGAGCATGACCCAACAAGTGAGAATTTTAGGCCTTTCATCTTCTTTAAACCATGAATGCAGAAATGTGGCTCTTTTTGCTAATGCGCTAGACAAGAAGTGCATAGTGTAATTATTTTATGTCATGCACTATGCAATTAAACCTGTAATTATATTCACCCCTACTCTTTCTTATGTACATTAGTTTAGGTAGTTATTTCCCCTTAGAAATTACATTAAACAACAAAGACACATTGTAAGAAATGCATTTAAACCTTTCATTTAACACATAAAGATTTTGGTAGATTTGTCTTTGCTTAAAATGAAAAGCTTTAAAGATTCATAGCTTTCATCCTTCCAGCTAATAATCCAGGTCAACTTTGAACTAGGTTTCATAGCTAATATTATAGTTGAAATAAATTTTATTTTAAGTGGGCACACAGTAGGGCGTCATCAGATCCAGAACTTGAATAATCCATGATGTGGAAATTAAACCTTTTCATGTTATTCACTCTACAGACATAAAAAATGGAAGAGACTTGACCCACTTTCACTTTTTAAAATATATATCTCATATACACACACATACACACATGCACACAAACACTCATGGAGCAAATTATTAGGAACACCTGTACACCTACTTATCCAAGCAGTTATCTTATCAGCCAATCATGTAGCTGAACCCCAGTGTATAAAATCACATAGATACAGGTTAGGAGCGTCAGTTAATGTTCATATCAAACAACAGCAGTGGGAAAAAATATGACCTTAGTGATTTTGGTGATTTTGAACATGGCATGATTGCTGGTGTCAGAAGGGCTGGAGTAAGTATTTCTGTAACTACTGAGCTCCTGGATTTTTTACGGACAGCAATCTGTTGACTTTACTCAAAATCATCCAGTGTGTGACAGTTCTGTGGATGGAAACACCTTGTTAATGAGAGGGGTCAGAAGAGAATGGCCAAACTGGTGTGATATAACTTAGATAACCACTCTGTCCAACTGTGGGGAGCAGAAAAACATCTCAGAATACACAGCAAATCAAATGTGAGGCAGATGGGCTGCAACAGCAAAAGCAGAACATTGGGTTTCACTAAATGTTAGCCAAGAACTTAACTCTAAGGCTGCAGTAGGCACAGGCTCACCAAAACTGGACAGTTGAAGACTGAAGAGACATAACTTGATCTGATGAATTTCAATTTCTGCTCAGACACACAGATGGTAGGGTCAAATATGGTGCCAATAGTGTGAATCCTTGCACCCAACCTTCCTTGTATCAACAGTCCTGGCTCCTGATGGTGGTGTAATAGTGCATAAAATATTTTCTTTACCACACTTTGGTGCCCGTTATTACCAAACAACCATTACTTGAATGACATTGCATATTTGAATATTATGGCTAGCCACGTGCATCCCTTAATGCCCACAATTTACCCATCTTCTAATGACAAATTCCAGCATGATAATGCACCATGTCACAAATCAAAAGACATCTCAAACCGCTTTAATGCAGTACTTTACCATTTTCAAACGAGCAGCTGCCACTCTCACCACCCTCTGCAGCACTTTAACATCTTCAGCCATACAGGACCTGATATCACCAATCATGCTGGGCTTTGCTGTGCACCAGTAGAAGTTCTTGAGGACATACAGTATAGAGAAATGTGAGCTGCTGTAAGACATCTAAAGATATAGAGGAACTAGTGAGCCTTTTTGAAAAGAGACAAAATGTATTATACCCACTTCAGGTCGTCAGGGAGAGTCACTCCAAGAAATTTAAAGCTGCTCATCCCCTTAGCAGCATCCCCTCTGATGTAGATGGGAAGTGTGATGTGTCTCCAGCTTCCTTAAGTCTATAACCAGCTCCTGGGTTTTGCTGACATTAAGCGTGAGTTCATTGTCATTGGCACCATCAAGTCAACAGGTAAACCTGTTCTCTTTAAGCCATTTCTGGTGATCATGCCTATGATGTAGGTTTCATCAGAAATTTAATGATGGAGTCGAAGCTGTGTCTGGTCACACAGTCATATGTAAACTGGAATACAGGTGATGGGGCTTAGCACATTATTCTATGGAGTGCCTGTGTTAAGGGCTAGCATGGAGGATGTAATGCTACCAATCCATCCATGATGAGGTCAGTTGTTGCCTCATGTGCCTTAAAACAGCCATGAAATCTGTCATCTGTAGATACTCACAGTTTACTTTACCTCCTCTGCCTGAACATTAGGAAAACACAGGAAAGTTCATGTGAAAAGTACAATTGAGGTCCTATTTACTTTCTTCCTAAGCACACAAATTTCCAACGAACTACCCATGACAGTGTTCCAAAGAGCAAATAACAAACCAAGTCCATAAAGATCAGACCTGAAGCCAATTTGGAGCCAATCCCACAAGCAAACATTTGACAACTTTATCCAGTAAAACAAAGGCATCATCACCCCAAGATAGAAATAAATATTTTCAAGAAACACCTTTGAAATGAAAAATGTCAGAGAAGATGCTCTGGGTTGAATTCTAAGATAAATAAAAGGAAAAAGTCTTATTGTAAATGTGACAAGAGAACATAATGAGAAGTCAAGCAAAATGACACCTTTTATTTGTTAACTGAACAGATTACAATATGCAGGCTTTAAGGCACCTTATGTAATCTGTTCAGTTAGCAAATAAAAGGTGTCATTTTGCTTGACTTCCCATTGCATCCATAATGGATAACACGGTACAACACACTACTACATGAGAGAACATAATATTTTAAAAGATCTTGGTTTTCACACCTTGATTTCCTCATCACGATCATTTGATTTATGATCATGTCTGGTATTTTAATTATTTTTATGGTATGATTCCCATAGCATTTGCCAGCTATAGACAAAGCAATGATAGGCTACAACATGTCAAAAATATAGTGGTTGGCAGAAGCTATATATTTCCAAAATATTCAATTTGATCAGAACAAACCTGTAAAATCCTTCTATCAAGTTAATAAAAGCTGAAAGGGAAGAAAAAAAAGCACAAAGAGTTTTACCAGTTAAACAGGGCAACAAAATCAAGACTGTAAAATGTTCATAACAAGTTTTTTAGCGAAGGATCAACAATCGTTATACTTCTCAAACATAAGTTCATTTTTCATTTTTTAGAAAATTCAGGTTAATACCTATATAGTCACCTTACCATAAGACTGCCCATTTTAATATGGCAAAGTTTAGAAAACTCCAAAAATTTCAATTTCTAACAATTTATACGTAATTGGTCAGTGACAACCATATTTTACCAGTACATGCATGCCAGATGTCTCAGTCTTCAAATGCCAACCAGACGACAACAACATCTGCAATCAGCAGAGGCAATACCCAAATATCCATATTCGATCCTTAAAAAGACACGGCCACACATTGGTTGTGCATGTTCATGAGGGGAGACAAGGTGTATCTGTGGTGTAGTCCTACACCTACTTTAAATGTACTTGTTTTAATGTTAAGTGTATGAACACAATTCTTACTCTGTACATACAGAGCCTCAGTGCCATTAGCAATAACCCTGGAACTCCAAGTGTGAGTTTTTGTACAAATGGCATATAAAAGCTTTCTAGCTGCAGATACTATAAAATTATCCCATCATTGTTCAAATGAACCTGATGATAAACATATAGCGATTTTGAAGTAAGTAGGTTCAATCAATTAATCAATGAAGTATACAAAAGTTACATCCCGCTTGACAAGTTGATCATGCAACAGTCAGAGCCTTTTCACATAACTGTAGAATTGCACTGCTATGTTCGGGCCTGCAAAAGCTTTTTTGGGAAGAGCACTCTGCCTTTTAAATGTATCCCTCTAGGAATCTGAAATTATTAACAAAGCCTCATTTATAAAGAAATATTTTTATTTTGGATACATTCCTTAACTTGCCTGTTGTCACAATCAATAATGGGATTAAATGCAAAGTAAAAGTTTACATGATTTCTTAGGTAGTATTCTGTTAATGCAAAATTCTGATATCTATTTAAAAAAAATCTTTTTAAAATAATAAACATCTTCTAAACATCTTTAATAAGTTTTAAGCAGTGCTTGAAGCAGGCCAGTACTCACCTCATAAAGCTTAACATAGAGTAACAAGACCTTTTCTTGACAAACCAGTGAATACCAACATCTCTTCAGGAATGTTCATGGGGAACCATCCTGAGATTTAAACATACCTGTACTTGTTCTTAGCATAGCAGTACCACCACCTCTTGAATCAACACTGGGACCCAAGCCCCCCAACTCTTTGACTGCACGTGTCACTGTATTGCCATAAATAGAACACAACCAGTAATTTCATTCCACTTTAATTATTGGTTTTAAGAGTATCTTTGTTTAATAAGCATATATAATTCCTTTCACTGCTGTCACTAATATAATGCAATCTTTAAGACAGCACATTAATCCTTTAAACATGCTTAGTCCAATTTAATATCATAGACATATTGAACATATCCCAACAGTATTGAGCAAAAGGTTTGGGCCAGGGATAGCCACCTCAACACCTGGGGAACACTTACACACACAGAGATATACTTACACTCACTCATAACACACTTCATTACACATACCATCCATATTACTAACCGAGAATGGTAAACCGGAAGACACAGATGCAGGTCTCGGTAAACCGGAAGGCACAGACGCAGGTACACGGCGATGGACCCAGGAGACATAGTGCGCAGGCGCCTACAGCGCGCGTCTCATAAACCGCAAGCGAAATCTGATCCACCGCGAACGAAGGAGTTACGGCTCAAAAGCGAAAGAGCTCAACTAACGTAAATAAGACATGAAGCAACAACACGCCCATAGCTAACGACTTACGACACAGCCACACAGAAAAGAGGATTCTGCACTGCACCCCAGAGTCAAACGGAAGACACTACGGAGTCCGCAAAGGTCCACAAAGATAGTACGGAAGGCGCAAGCGAAGTCTGATCCACTGCGAACCTACACACATTACAGTGATACATTACTAACAGTACAACCACAGAACACACAGACACGAGACCAGATGGAGGAGTACGGAACCATACACGCCCACACTACACGGCATAGTCAGACCCGACATAGTACGGAAGGTACAGGCGCCTACAACGCACGTCTAAAACACCGCAGCCAAACACCCAGGATAGTACAGACGCCCCAAAGCTCCAGACTCCACAGCATATGTGAATCACAGTACAGTAAAACAATATTATAAGTACTCACGGAAGTAACAAACACAAGAGGCCTCGGCGTCCCACCCCACAGTCAAACCACAGAAAGTATGGAGTCCCCAAACGTCCACAAACCACAGCATGGATTTGCCATGACAATCAACAAATCCCAAAGACAGACCATGGACAGAGTTGGCCTTTACCTCTCTGAGCCTGTATTTAGACATGGACAACTTTATGTAGCCTTCTCAAGAGTTCGGCATTCATGTGACGTTAACGTTAAGATTATAATAACTCCATACCAAGGAAAACTCATTCACGGACAACACGCCATCTATACTACAAATGTTGTGTATATCTGTACTTCCTATATACGTCATCTACACCTTTACACTCCAATATATCTGCACATCTATACCTACATAACATAACAATTAACACTAGAATTACCAGAGCCTACGAAAAAACTCGGAGATCCGGCCCACCTTAAATCGCTTCTTAAATCCGTTCACACCTCTCCGCCAGTGTCTTTTGTCCTCTAAATGTGCTGATAAAAGACAAGCTGCCAGCAGCCTGCTATTCCATCCCCACTTCGACTTAGAACGTGAACGCACTTTTCCCAGCTCATGCCTTGATTGATTGTCTGGGAGTGAACTAGAGTTTTAGACTTGAAATAATACATCGTTATTTGGAACACACGCATTCCATGTGTGTACCGTTTCTACAGTAATCTGTGTAAACACATTGTTAAAACAGAAACTTTTTCATATTTTAGTAATAAATGTTACAAAATGTAGGCATAAACTATAGAATGCGTAAAGCCCGAGTTCCTAAGATCAAATAAACACTTCCACAAAAGCTTCACACACCATACAACAGCTTCCGTGGCGTAGCGTGCTAAGATTTGCCTCTCAGTAGCTTTTCTCTGCCTCACAAACATGAGTTCAATTCCCCGATGGGGATAAAGTGTTACTTCTTTTTTTTCTTTTTAACCTCAAACGGACATAAAATTTGTACATTGGTATGCACTGTCAGTTACTGAGATCGTTATATTTTCATGTGGGATGCTCCTTTTAAAATATTTTTTTTAACAATTGAGACTGCAATTAACATGAACAACTGTCCTTATAACTTATTTTTTCAAGATCCATAACACACAGACAGACAGAGCACTGCGTAATACAGAGACAGACAGGCAGAGATATACAAATAAACAGGGAAGAAGAAAAAAAAAATCAACATGTGCGTTGTTCCTGCAGCACTGAATAAGCTCACCTGCTCTAACATCACCCCTCCCCCGATCTGACTCTCTAAGTAACAGCGCAAGTACAGACGCAAACCAAGTGTAATCAAGAGTACTGGTTCGATCCCCACTCACTCCTATATTTGCCGTTTTCAGTAGTAAGCTGCTCTTTTTGTTAATATTATACAGTACACACATGCATTTGATTTGTGTCTGTACTTGCGCTGTTACTTACAGAGTCAGATCGGGGGAGGGGTGATGTTAGAGCAGGTGAGCTTATTCAGTGCTGCAGGAACAACGCACATGTTGATTTTTTTTTTCTTTCAGTACATGTGCCTTCCCTGTTTATTTGTATATCTCTGCCTGTCTGTCTCTGTATTACGCAGTGCTCTGTCTGTCTGTGTGTTATGGATCTTGAAAAAATAAGTTATAAGGACAGTTGTTCATGTTAATTGCAGTCTCGATTGTTAAAAAAATATTTTAAAAGGAGCATCCCACATGAAAATATAACGATCTCATTAACTGACAGTGCATACCAATTTACAAATTTTATGTCCGTCTGAGGTTAAAAAGAAAAAAAAAGAAGTAACACTTTATCCCCATCGGGGAATTGAACTCATGTTTGTGAGGCAGAGAAAAGCTACTCGCTCTGAGAGGCAAATCTTAGCGCGCTACGCCACGGAAGCTGTTGTGTGGTGTGTGAAGCTTTTGTGGAAGTGTTTATTTGATCTTAGGAACTCGGGCTTTACACATTCTATAGTTTATGCCTATATTTTGTAACATTTATTACTAAAATATGAAAAAGTTTCTGTTTTAACAATGTGTTTACACAGATTACTGTAGAAACGGTACACACATGGAATGCGTGTGTTCCAAATAACGATGTATTATTTCAAGTCTTAAACTCCAGTTCACTCCCAGACAATCAATCAAGGCATGAACTGGGAAAAGTGCGTTCACGTTCTAAGTCGGAGGGGGGATGGAATAGCCGGCTGCTGGCAGCTTGTCTTTTATCAGCACATTTAGAGGACAAAAGACACTGGCGGAGAGGTGTGAACGGATTTAAGAAGCGATTTAAGGTAGGCCGGATCTACGAGTTTTTTCGTAGACTCTGGTAATTCTAGTGTTAAACTGCTATTGTCATTTACATATATTACATAAACCTACAGATATCATGGCAGTGAACATAACACATATGTAACAATCACCAAGAAAGACAATAATCTCTATCAAATGTATTTCGGGTTACCCAAGACCAGGGGTTGGCGAGCGAAGCGAGCAGGGGCCAGAGCCCCCTACTACCTAGCTAACCAGTCAATAGGATGAGCTGACATCCCCCCATTGTCTACCATCCAAAATATAGTGTCATAAGCACAAATTAAAACCTTTCCCAGCACCTCTCCAAATTTTCCTACTCTCATGTAGTTCATCTTACAACTCTAAGGTCAATGAGCAAGTGACTAAGGGCCACCATTATACCCTATGTTGGCACAACTTCTGGGGCAATCCCCAGGACCTCTTGCAGGGTCAAAAATAATCACAGAACTTTCTGTGTTATCCACAGGTTTTCATGTGCTCTGAAGGCCCATAGTTTACAGACCAGGCAATTCTTCTACTCCTAACCGCCCCTGTTCCAAATAAGCAGATGTAGTGGTTGAGCACCCTATGATGACACCTGGCACTTTGAAGAACTCTTCAAGATATGTGGCTAGCTACCATAACCTCACTCATAACCTCACACATGAATGTTCTTGCAGTGTTAATTTCAAACCTTAACTGCAAACCATATCCTCATGGTTGCCTAAGAACCCTTGCCCAATGAGATACTATGAAGTGAAAACAGTCATAATGGTGAATGAGTTGTTACTGACCACATATGTGATGACCTTTAACCACTACCACAGCAGGTAGCATACAGAGTTATAATAAAGAAATGCAGAATATTTGAAAATATAATTTAGTGATGCTGTTTTAATGCAATATGCACACGATCAGATTTTTGTGCCACCCAGGAAAAGCCTATAATTTGTTATAAAATTATTGTTTGCCTTTCATTACATAATTTGCAATAATAATAATAATTAGCTAAACTTAGTCATTGGTGAAGTAGTTAATAATGGTATTTTACATTTCTTTTTTTTATTATGTTATGAACATATGCAATTTTATTATTTATCTAGTAGGTTCTAAATCATTTGACAAATTGTCTGTGAGATCACCTTTGTACCAGTAGCCACACACAAGCGACTAACGCTTTTAGCACTGTTTTTACAGCCCAAGTGACGCTCAGGTCTAATGCCAAGGAGGTTAAAAGAACCTGCCAGTACCCTTTGTCATGTCAAGTGTGGTCAAGAATTCTGCCTGCCTGAGCTGCTGGAACAGGTCATCCACTTGTGGCATTAGATAGGCATCAAATTGTGAAACTTGATTCTGTTGATGGAAGTCATTGCAAAACCTCCAACTTCCATCAGACTTAGGAGTCAAGACAGTAGGACTGGACCAGGGACTATGACTTTCCTCTCTGACACCTAGATCCAGCATGCTCTTGATTTCCAGTTCTATGTACCTTGGATGTTTTTGTCTCCGGGAATTAGTATGCCTGTTCTCTAAAGATCGCCCTGGGCTCTGTCCAATGTCATGTGTAATCAGCGAGGTCTGTCTGGGCTTCTTGCTCACCACCTCCTGGAATGACAGGATAACTGATTCTAGCTCACATCACTGTTTGGGTGTCAAATTGGGTCTGAAGTTAAGGGTTGTTTTATGAGCAAAGAGTGAATGGGGCTGTCCAGAGAAGGGACCACGATCCTTATTCTTCCATGGTTTCATCAGGTTTACACAATATACCCATTCACTTGGTCGACGATTGGGTTGTTTCACCAAACAATTCATTATCCCCTTTTTCTCCTTAACTCTGTATTAGCCTTGCCAATATGCCAGTAATTTTGAATGGGAGGTGAAGATGAGGACCATGACATGATCTCCTGGGCGTAACTCCCCAGGAGACATGCCGTGGTCATAATAACTGGCTTGTGCTGCTTGCACTGTTTCCATATGACTTTTCAGAATTTTTCCAAATCTATCACATAACTGTGCAATATATTCTATTATATTTGTGGAGGAGACTGCCTCTTCCTTCCATTCTTCTTTTAAAATATCCAATATGCCACAGGGTTGTTGCCCATATGACAATTCAAATGGTGAAAAACTCATAGAGGCCTGAGGGAGGCCTGGGGTACTTCCTGATAGGCAAATACAACGAGTGGAAGAAACTGGTCCCAATTCCTTTAATTCTCGCTGACCACTTTACTTAGCATCTGTTTGAGGGTCTGGTTCAACTACTCTACTGGACCACCAGTTTGAGGATGATACACCAATGTCCTTAAATACTTTATATTGAGTAACTTGGCCATTTCCCTGAACATCTCCGAGGTCTGTCAGGACTTCTTTAGGGATGCCGGCACTCGCAAAGACCCCGACCAATTCCTGTGTGATGACTGTGGAATTAGCTGTGTGTACAGTTGAGGGACAGCATCAGGATATCAGGTAGTTTAATCAATGAGGACTAAGATATTCTTAGGTCCTCTAGCTGAGGGCTGTAGGAGTAAACCAACCCAGATATGTTCAAATGAGATGTCGATAAGGGGAATGGATACCAGAGGAGCATGGTCCTTCCTAGGAATTTGACACAGTTGACACTCTGGACAAGATGTGAAAAAGTGACAAACCTCGTTAATCCCTGGCCAGTAAAATCAGAGCTTAAAATGCTCAAGGGTTTTTTCGGTGTGCTAGCTCGCAGACCTGCCACAGGAAGGACTGCAGGACCAACAACAACAACCAGACCTCCTGCTCATGCTCTGCTACTCAACACAGAAGGTCATTATTAATGACAAAGTGGTGGTTCTGGGCCATAGGATGTTGAGTGTGTTGGCCATTAACACTAGAATTACCAAAGCTTACGAGAAAACTCGTAAATCCGGCCCACTTTAAATCCGCTCGCACCTCTCCATTCAGTGTCTTTAGTCTTGTAAATATGTCGATAATGCCAAGCAGCAAGCAGCTTGCTATGCCATCTTCCCACCACCAGAGAAACTGCAAAAACCTTTCCCAACTGAAGTCTTGTTTATCAGGGAGTCAGGTACCTAGGCTAAAAAAATATATTGTTATTTGGAACACATGCATTTCATGTCTACAAAGATCTATGTAAGTGTAGGATGAAAGAAATGTTGAACACATACCTAAAAGACAAACTTTTTCCATGTTTTAGTACTAATGACAAAATGTAGACATGAATTGTATAATGTGTGAAGACTGAAGTTCAAATATCAAATAACATCAAATAAAATCACAAAAGGTACAAGTATAACAGAACAAATGCGCTTTTATTCAAGACTATAACAGAAGAAAAAGAAATCAGGTTAGTGTGGCTTGTTATTGTGATTTCTTGGGTAGTACAGTGGTTAGAGCTGTGGACTCCTAGTCAGAAGGTCTCAGGTTTGCGTCTTAACGTGTCCTAAAATAAACATTTTGAGTAGTGAGCTGTTCTTATTGTTACTATCATATAATAAAAACATACATTTGATTTGAGTCTCTAACAGCCGCTGTATGGCTGCGAGGCTGTCCCCTGCGCCTCAATGACGTTTATCAACCCTTTCATATTCTGAAAGTCTTTACCCCAGACCGGCTGGGTGAAACTGCGGGGTAGTGCCTTTAGGAGCAGGTAGCAAGCCACCTGCTCGACTATTTGGTAGGGCTTGTTTTCAGCTGGCCGTAACCAGTGCCCTACCGCAGCCCACAATGACTAGGCTTGTTTGTGGGTCGGCCGCGCTAGGTCATACCTCCACTTCCATATTCTGTTCACCTGCCAGTCTGGGGCACCCCTAGGTATGATTTGGGGTTCTGCTTTCACAGGGAGACAGGCACTCTTCCCCGGGATAGCATAGTAAGCCCCCTTCGTCACCCCCCTCCGAAGCAGCCCACGTCTGTGAGCCCCACTCGCACACTCCCTGGCCTGCCCAGGTTGTTTAGTTAAGTATGCTAGGAGCGGAGCCTGCACCGGGTCTTTCCAAATCACGGGACACCATCTCCGACTGAAAACTCGGCACCTGTACGCTCCCTCCTGGGTACGATGCAAGTCCTGTCCCTTTCTCTTCTGGGACCTTTCCATCCTGCGGAATACGCCATTGTCACAAACTTGAATTCGAGACATAGAAAGTTTTGGGGCAGCCACCCGTATAATTGGTATCCCGGCTGCAAAGTCGTAAAATTATATACAGCACTGATGTGCATAAAAACAAGTCCAAAACGGAACTGAGGGAACAGGGAAAAGGTGGAGGCTTTTAAAGGGGAAGACAGGAAGTGAAGTCAAAGGGGTCGGGCTCATGAAGGTCTTCAGCCATAGGTTCAAGCCCGGAAGTGACATCACAGGGGTCGGAGTTGGCAAGGACTCCCTCCATAGGCTCGGTCCCGGAAGTGACGACAAGAGGACCAGGTGGAATCTCCCGTGAATGGTCTGCAGGCAAGGGAGAAAAAGAGTCAGTGCACTCTGCAATATCCCGGTATGTCTCGGAACTGCCCTTACTCAAGCCTTTTAGCTGCCTCCCATGCGCACGTGTGTGACAATGTGTTCCAAATAGCAATAAGTTTTTTTAGACTAGGTACCTGACTCCCTAATAAACAAGGCTTCAGTTGGGAGAGGTTTTTGCAGTTTCTCCGGTGGTGGGGGGAATGGTATAGCAGGCTGCTTGCTGCTTGGGATTAGCGAGCCGATTTAAGGTGGGTAAGATTTACAAGTTTTTTCGTAAGCTTTGGAAATTCTAGTGTTAACCAGAACCACTGAATTTTTTGCACATTTACTGTAAGAGAATCATCATTCTATTGCTCCCATTTGAAGGAAGTCAGAGTTTGTTTGAAATGAAAATGTAAAAGAGAGAGAGAGGGTCAGGCCCGACCTTAATGGGTGTGGTTTCACCTTGAGATGCTGCAGCATTGGTTGATGACGCTTCATCCAGCGATGTTCCGGGGACTGCCATGTCATACTGGGTGGCCACGTGCATGGAGGCAGCTTGAGACCTTAAATCTATGACTAGGCCAAGGGTTTTTAGGAGTGGGTTGTGGTATACTGCTTTCAGTGTTAAACCAGTCTTGCACCAGAAAAGGCATTTTTCGAAGGACCGCCACCATAAGTTCCCTTATAATTGATGAAACTTGAGACAGACCTGTACCAGCAGGTTTCTCCGTTAATAGAGAACTGGTTAGACTGGTCTTAACATTCAACCACTGTCACGGTAACACAAATCGGTGAGCAATGATAGAGATGTTGCTACCATAATCTATTAAAGCTGTCACTCAATGCCCATTAATAAACACCACTCCTGTTTAAGGAAAAGAAAGGGGGTTAGCAAGTGCACAGTATCTCCCTCCCATTGCCCAGCTGCAATCTATGGGCTTACAGAGTAGAGGGCAATGGGGAATGGTGTGCCCTACCTCCCCATACTTGAAACAGCATTTATTGTGTGCTTGTCTGTAGGCTTTGGCACCTGCTCTGTGCTGTGGCGTCTGGGCTCTTGAGTAGCGACACACCCTGTCTGGGTTTGGAGAGCAGACTGTTTTGCTCTCTCAGATTGTGAAGCTGCTCTATGTAGATCTACAGTGTTTGTGAGAGCCTCCATGTTTTTAAACAATTGCCAATGAACTGGCTAGGGGAGATAATCAGGAAGGGCGTTTACTAGCAAATAGCTGGCAACCTGCTCTACCACCTACTGGGCATCATTAACATCTGGTCTTAAACAGCACCTGGCCTTGTCCTATAAGTGAAATGCTTGGGAGCACATTGGCTGTTCTTGGTCAGACTTCCACTCATAGCATATCTACATCTGCTAGTCTGGGGAGATACCGTATATTTTTAGGATCTCAGCTTTTAGGAGGTCATAGTTAGCAGTCTTCTCCTCCTAGAGATCATAATAAATCCTTGTTTATTTGAAACAAACTGCAAAAGCAATGATCGGAAAAGGCCTTTTCAGACTGAGCTGAAGACAGAACTGAATTACTGGCAACAAGATGGCATTTTTATAGTCGGGAAAGAAGAAGTGATGTCATATGGGCCGGAATCGGAAGTGATTTTGACTGATTAGGTGGGATTTTGGGTGTTCTGCAAGAGAAAGAGAGAAAGGGTTATGGCACACTGCCACCCCCTGGTCTGGCATGGAATTACCCTCTTTTGAGCCCTTTGCCTGCTTCATATTTGCACATGTGAGACAATATCAAAGAGTGAAGTTCAGGCATTCAGTCAGGGCAGAGACTGAAAACTGCAAAGTTTTTTCTCTTTGTTGAGCTGAAGTGCAAAAAGTTTAACAAAAGCTAGTTTGATTGAAAACTGGGTTCCTGATATTTTTTACAAACTACAGAATCTCAGCTCCATTCTCAATAGTTATTAAAGTGAGATATAATTGTAAGAAGCATGATTCTTAAGTACTATTCTAAGAAATTATAAATGAAAGAGAAATGTTTTCAAAACAAAAGAGCCATCTAATGTAAGAATTTGGTCTAAAATGCAACAAATACTTATTTAACAGTACAGTAGACCCCCGCGAAGTCGCGGTTCAGTGTTCATGGACTCAGTCATTCGTGGATTTTTCCTTGGAACCTAACTATTAATTGTTAGCGGAAAGTGCAAATATCCCCCGCAATTTATTATGGCTTTTTTCGTGGCAATACTGTGCTGTAGAGAGAACAGGTAGCAACCGCTGAGGGAAACGTGGTTTGGGATGGTGAAAGTAGCCAATCCAAGAGCGTTATTCATTTCTCCTTGATGCTGATTGACTGCTGCCCTGTGACGTGTCTCCAGCTGAATGTCCTTGTGTTTTCCACTTTGTTATTGTATTCATTTTGTTATTCTTATTCAAGTTGACGCTGAAACGCTGTGCACCTTCTAAGGCTTCTGGCACTGAGCCTAAGCGCCAGAAAAAGTTTAAAACACTCCAGGAGAAGGTTGAACTACTGGATTTGCTCCGGGAACTAAAAAGGCATGCTGCACTAGCGTGCCACTATGGCATTAATGAAAGCACCGCACGCTACATAAAGCAGAACGAAGCAGCGATCTGGAGTACCGTATCTGTAAGTTTCTGTGATAGTGCCAAAAAGGTAATGACCGTAAGGAATAAAATTATCGTCAGGATGGAATCTGCCTTGGCATTGTGGATCACCGACTGCAGGAAGAAGAACATCCCCTTGGATGGTAACATAATCCGTGAGACAGCACGGAAATTGTACCAGCAATTCGCTACAGGAGACAATGTACCAACTTCCCATCACAATGTTCCTGAAACCTATAAAGAAAAGCCAGCACGAAACCCCACCCGAAGAAGACCCGTCCAAAGATATGACTCCTCCTGAAGCGCCTGAAGAAGAGGCACCACCCAAGGAATTTTAAATCCTGTGCATCGTACTGCACAGCTACTTCATCATCATCATCAATATCATTCATCATTGGTGAGTACCCGTACATTTTACTGTATTTTAATTAAATGAAATTATTATGTATTTACTCATACCAAAGAAAACGCACTTGCATGAATTACAGTACATATAGCGGTAACATCGGTATTTTACATTCTAGCACCGCGGGAGACATAGCAGTACAGTACTGTACAGTATACGGGTTTAACTTTACATTCTGTTTTTAGGTAATGTACTAATGTATTAAGCTGAGTTTGTAACAAAATTAAAGTGCTTTGAGGGCATACTGTATTTAGGGTTTAAACTATAAAAATAGGCATTTAAAAGGCATTTTTTAACCACATCCAAAAGTCGCGCTTTTTCACAATTCGCAGGTGCTCTGGGAACGTAACCCCCGTGAATTATGGGGGTGTACTGTATATGGTATTCCCTTATTTCATTCCAGATGAAGTTTCTTTAATCCATCTATGCATTCCTTCATTTTCATTGCATTTCTACATAGTTTACATGTTGAACTGCATTTAACTTTGGCACAAATAATCTCTAAAGTTTCAGGCAAATGGACATGTTAAGAAAAGAATGACAGTCAAGATACCATCCATCCATCCATTTTCCAACCCGCTGAATCTGAACACAGGGTCACGGGGGTCTGCTGGAGCCAATCCCAGCCAACACAGGGCACAAGGCAGGCACCAATCCCGGGCAGGGTGCCAACCCACCACAGGTCAAGATACCAAGGAAGGGGAATGACACTGAATTTAACAACTGGAAATTCGTCACACTCTTTGCAGTTTTTGACAATGTTTTCTGAATGGTTTTAATCAAGCTCCTAGACACTGTGACAAGAAGAACAAACAGCATGTTGCTGAGAGTGCAGTGAACAAAACTTTCAGTGGCTATCAGTTTCATCGTAAAATCATTGCAAACAATCAAAGAATGTACATTATCCTCAGTGCTACATTAATATACTGTATTCAGGACCTTCTAACAAGACTCCAGATATTGTATCAAGACCAGTACTGGTGTCACTGACTTCTTTAACCTCAACAAGGGTGAATGACAAGATTTCCATTTTTTCTTTTTTGTTCCTTCTGTTGTGAACTTTGTCATGCAGAAAGTAGGGAGTAGGCTGAATCTGAACATTTTATTTATGGAGAAGTATTACCTCACATATCTAGAGTCTGAGACAATATTACCAGTACTGTTACAATACGAACAAACTTACTAGACATGATTACTAATTTCAAGCAGCAGCCACAAATGCCAGTAAGACTGGGGCAAAGATAATCAGTTATAAAATGAAGGTCACACAGTTTGGTAATGTCCAAATAAACAGGATATTAACATCAAGGATGTACACCAGCTCACATACTTTGGCAGCATAGTAACAAATAAGGAGAGATATTTAGTCAAGTGTCAATTGTATAATGTGTAATGTGCAAGTGTTGTTCCATTGCTTACACTGAATTTGGTCAACTACAATTGAGAGCAACAGTAATTAACACAGGAATGAATAATCAGTTCTACAGCACTATTGTAAAACTGAAGTCAATTTATGTTTGGGAACATTGATGACAATGGCAGACTATCATAGAAACTCGACTAATTCCACCACCTGTGCCTACAAAAAATTGTCAGTGTTGCTTATCATGATCATATTACCAACAACAAGGCCTTTCAAAGAAGTGCCTCAGAGTATCAGCAGGACATCATGACAGAGCACACAGGGTATGCAAAACTGCACATACGTAATCTGTTTCTGCCAGACAAGTGGGATTTTAAAACCACAGAGTGAGACAGAAGATAATAATAAGAAGGCCATCTAATACCTGGTACAGGTGAAGACTTGGAAAGCATTGGCATTATGTGGAAAGAATCAGCTGCTGTTACAGCCAGTTGAAATCGTTGGAGAAAACATGCTGCCTATGGTGCCTAGTGGCAAAGGTGGACGTAAGTCAAAATAAGTAAGACTAAAGGTATGTGAAAGTCAATAAAGATACACTTAGAAGAGTAATGTGATTATGCTTTCCAAAACTTACATTTATAATGATTGCTGATCAATTTGGTATTAGTAAGCTGATAAGCAAACATTTTGAAAAATTATGAAAATCACAATTTAGAGGATTTTAGAGGAAAGTGGTGACCCGCTTTTTCCCATATAAGCGTCATTGCAACCCATCCAATCACTGAGTGTGATCACTGGGATGAGAAGTTATATCCGTTGCTGAGGTTTAAAGCCTTGTGTTGTGTCCTGTTTGAACCATGTATGTTGAACCATGTGGTCCCCCAAAAGGTGCAGCCACCAGCCAGTCATGGCTAGGACCCGCCCTATGTTCTATATATCCAGGGGTTCTTCTACAATTTCTGTTGGTTTATTCCAAATGAGCTTAGGATTTTGGTGTTTCTTTGGATAGTTCTATGCTTTTGTGATTCTTTTGATTTTTCACCTTATTGCTTTGTTTTTGACAATTCTTTGAATATATGTTTTGTGACATGTTTGCTTTGGATTGCCTTTTGTGTTATAGGCAACTCCTTTTTCCCTTTTGTGCTCCTACAGAGCTTCACTCTTGTATAAGAGCAGTTTTTATGAAGACTATTTTTTTTATTATTATTATTTTATAAATTCTGCGTTTACTCTTATTACTAGCTGTGGGTTGACTGTGATATCACCCTCTGTTTTGGAAGTATTTTTGGAACTACATGCTGTGGAAATATGAAGGTTTGGGGTATCCACCCTATATACTTCAAATGAAACACAAATAAAGCAGATAAGCGAACTTTACAGACTAAGTTCAAGAAAGAATTGAGGTATAATGATCATGATAGAGTTTTTATAGTGGACAGTAGACAGTCAGGCGGGATTTCCCTTTATGAGTCTGCTGAGGAGGAAAGAGAGAAGGTATTAATAGACAGTGCCTATCCCTGGTCTGGCATACTATTATACTTATTTAAGCTGCCTCCCTTGCGCACATGTGTAACAATATTTTGGGACTCCTGGTTCATTACAGATTGGAATTGTCACTGAAAAGTTTTGTACTCAGTGTATTTTGGTGAAGGCATTATTAACACGATCAAGATGATGTATTCTTTCCCAGTGCTGGTAATTCTCATCAGCTTGATTACTGTGGCCAAAGTGTAAACTGGCTAGGCTAAAAAAATTAACAGAACTCACAAATGAACAAAGACTTTAAGCGGAAAGGTACCAATAATAGGAGAAAAGCTAAACTCACTCAAACATTCATAAGCAGAAAATGTCTAAGAGCATTGTGTCAAATCATAACATAAAGGTAGAAAATTAAGAAAACCAAAGCAGAGGCTCTAACTTAAGTAAATATCCATTCCTTGAGGAATATACTTGGGGAAAGCAAGATGGTGGACTACAAGCTGCAGCATGTGGATGAGGAGCTGAAAGTCATGAAACAACAGATTCAGTTTCTCCTTGTGTGACAGTCCAAACTCTAACAAATGAAAGCTTCTCCTCTTGTTGCACTGGACTTGTCTTGTCTTGTATCCCAGAACTGAACCAAAACTTTGACTCCACAAAGACGTTGCCTTTGGACCCTGGGCTTTGCACTTCACTAGTATCTTTGAAAGTCAGCCTGAGAATAGTACCAATTCAGATGTAGCCACTGATTAAAATGCTACATTGGAAAATTTTAATTATAAACAGTGCACGGCTGCTGACAAATTAGCTCCAGAAAAATATGTCGTGAATTCATTCACTGCAACAGTTCACCAGATTAAGAGGCAATGCAGTAATGTTGAGAGAAAAAAGTAAATTAACTTTTCACTATAAAATCTTAAATAATAATATAGCTGAAAACAACATAGCAGTGTTTTTCTAAACTTATAAGTGAAAATTCACATAATCCATGAATACTATTTTCTACTATTGATAGCCTGTTAAATCCAGCAACTGCAATGTAACCCACTTTAGAGACATCAAAAGGTAATTGTGATGCTTTTGCAGAGTTTTTTAAGGAAAAAATAAATAAGAAGTAACATAACGCAAACAATGATAATAAACCCTGCAGAACCAGTGTCTTGTTAATACCATCAGTTAAACACCTTTGCTTTTAATAAATTCATATGAACTGCAGAAAATAATTCCATCCATCCATCCATTTTCTAACCTGCTGAATCCAAACACAGGGTCACGGGGGTCTGCTGGAGCCAATCCCAGCCAACACAGGGCACAAGGCAGGAAACAATCCTGGGCAGGGTGCCAACCCACCGCGCAGAAAATAATTACAATGTTTAAATTGTCCACCTGTGCACTTGATCTGATTCTAACAAAATTCTTTAAAGAAGTCTCAGAAGTATTAATTGACAGTGTATTTGATATTGTTAACTGCGCATTAGATACTAGTATTTTTCTAGCTTCTTTAAAGGGTACAATAGTTACAGCTTTGCTTAATAAAGACAATTTACACCGCTTTGACCAATCTCCAACCTTTTTTTATAGAAAGGCTGTTTTTCAGCAATTAAGTGTGTATTTAAACCAAAACTTAACTTAATAAGTTTTAGTCAGGTTTTAGATCCAATCATAGTATTGAAACTGCCTTAATTAAAACAGGAAATGTTGTAAGCCATAATGTATATCATTTTTCCATTGGACTTAGGGATCTTACATGCCCCTTTCTGTTCATCTTTTTATTTCTTCCAAACTAAAGTCATGCTCTTGAAGTTTAGTTCCTTTAATATGATATTGTACTGACACCATATGAAATGTATCAGAAATGGAAAGAAAAAGTCCAAGAACCAGGAGACATGAGACAAAATCATATTCAAAAAACACACCAAGATTAAAACCAGAAGGAAATATAAGTCACCAAACCCCAATATATGCAACTCCAAAGGCAAAGTCAAATGATGAGGCCAAAAAATCCTGTTTCCCTGAAAATATTTTACCATTACCAAACTAGAATTTGTTTATGCTATCCTAGAGAGAAGCCAAGCAAAATGACACCTTTTATTGGCTAACTAAAAAGATTACAATATGCAAGCTTTCGAGGCAACTCAGGACCCTCCTTCAGGCAAGATGTAATACAGAGACTGGAGTCCCCTGTGTTTATATACAAACTAGGACAAGAAACAACATTGGTAAATCTTTAAGTGAGAAATTTTAAATGTAAAAAATTAATAGATTCATTCAGGCTAGGGTTAATTTAACAAGAGAGAAAAGAACAATGTATGGTCAAGAACTTTGGACAAGAAAACTGTCCAACAAAGTCTTTTGAAGTTTGTAATGAGTTTTTCAAAACAATGTGGATCTGTAGACATGTTGTCTGTCATTCTGAGAGATGTAAACAATCCTCATATCTGGCCATAAAACTCTTGTCTTTATTCAAGCCATGTTGTAATGCATTAAATTTTAGCATGAGTTTAATTTCCCATTCTTATGCTATCCTGAAACTTGGTCATCAGGATTAATGCACTGCCATCTTATATAGGTGTAGACTGATGATTTAAAGTGTCATATGATTATTGTATCACATGGCTAGCAATGGGCATAACAACCTATAAACAGTATAGCCATGGTTATACAGAGAGCTAGAAAAAAAAAGAATGAGCCTCAATGGCAGCAACTGCAATCTAAGACAACATACAAAATGGTAGTGCAAAAAGTCATAAAATGTAGTCTAAGCATATCTGTGAGTAGTTCTGTTCACCAGATTACAAGAAAGACATAGCAGCACTTAGGGTTGTGCAGAGGACAGCAACAAAGTGCATACTAGGACTTAGGAACATGTCATACTCTGACAGACTCAAAGAATTAAACCGGTTTAGTCTCAAGTAGAGGAGACTCCATGAAGATGTGAAAATTAGATCCAGTAGAATTCTTTTAATTAAATGGCAAATCACTTACTTGAGGACACAACTGGAAACTAAGGGGAAGTGCATTTAAGAGTGAAGCCAGGAATCAATTTTTTATGCAAAGAGTTATGAGAGTCTGTAACAAACTACCGAGACACGTACAGTAGTTGAAGTTAAAAACTTCACAACCTTTAAGATGATCTCGATAAGATATACGGACAGCTTAACTATATAACTAAACAAACAAGCTTGATGGACTGAATGATCTCCTCTAATTTGTAAAATTTCTTGTGTTTTTATGTTCGAAAAACAATGATAAAATGTGTTTCATAATCAGAAAATTATGTCCAAAGTGAAAAACAATGTGTGGGAACTCAGGCACCCAAAATCATGACAGATATGAAAAACAACCATAGTGTTTGTCCTGACTTCCTTAATGCTGCCCTTTGTGTTGGGGGCAGTAATACCTGGGAATGCCAAGGTATTTTGATATTTTGTGATGTCCATGACATTTAAAAAACATTCCAATTACTGTCATTCATCGTCTTCAAAGTGAATGGCATTCCGCTATATTCCCATTTCTGTATAATTTTTCATGCTTACAGTCTCAAAATTTAAAGATATTGGTAGACTTGTAAATATTCCACCAGAGGAAGAATTCAAGGTAGATTTAAATTGAGGATGATTCAAAATATGAAATGTAATCTGAAACTTTGTAAAGTTCATAAACAGGAATTCGAAAAAAATGATCTGTTTTTCAAGCCTACTCAAAATACTAGAAATCAAAGTCAAAAGTAAACAAGCCCTAGGTCATAATCAGGATCAGTACACTAATTGCACTGACCACTAAAGATTTTAAAACTTTGTACTACCTAACCCATAATATAACAGGTTGCTCTGTATAGCAATTTGGTAAGCAAGTGTATTCACTCTAGGCCCACAATGGCGGTTAAAAAAAAAAAAAGGATTGTGGAAAGAGGTTAAAATATTTTAATGTTTTTAAATATGTTTTCACAAAAAACTGTAATCATAATAATAGTCAGCAACCATCAACACTCTTAAATTTCAAGAACATTCCAGGTTCTCAAATGAGGCATTTTATAGGAAAATACAGGCTTTGCATTCAGAACTCAACCTCTTGACAATAAAGAAATGGAACAACTCGTGACATCATTATTATGAACACGGAAAGAAAGCTAATAAGGTCTTAGCTCAACAAATTCACAAGTAGGAAGTTCATAATGCAATACTAGTATTTAACAACACAGACTGAGACAAAATCTTTGACCATAAAAATATAATGTACACATTTAGAGACTACTATAAATTCTTATATTCTACTCAGTTTAAAGAAGACAACACAATCTAATGCATTTTTCGATGCATTATAGATACCACACCTAGATACTATCAGTGCAGAGGATAAACCTCCGACACTCTCTGAATTAGTAGATGCCATTAACTCACTTCAGACTGGGAAAGCAGCAGGCTCTGATGGCTACCCTGCCAACTTTTATAAAAAATTTTCAATTAAGTTAGCTCCCCTTTTATTAGTAATGTTTATAGAAGGTAGAGACAATAAAATTCTACCTCAAACTTTTTGCCAAACATTAATTATTGTCTTTTCTAAAAAAATAAGATCCTATTACAATGTGTATCATACAGACCAATCTCACTTCTGAATAATGAATAATCTCTAGCCAGAAGGATTGAGAAAGTACTTCCTTCGGTAATATCACAAGACCAAACTGGATTTATTAAAGGCAGACACTTCCAATCTTCAATGCGTGTTTAATGTAATATACTCACCCACAAAGTCTAATATCCTAAAGATCATATTATCATTGGATGCAGAAAAAACATTTGATATGATTGAATGGGACTACCTATCCACTACATTGCACAAATTTGGGTTTGGCCCAAACATATGGATCAAACTTCTGTATACCAGTCCAGAAGCTTCAGTTTGTATTAAAAACATTGTTTCAGACTACTTCAAACTAGAACATGGTACTAGACAAGGATGTCCCCTGTTACCACTGCTATTTGCAAACGCTATTGAACCATTGAAAATTCACTTTCAAAATGCTTTTTAGATAAAGGGGATTATCAGAGAAGAATAGAAAATATCACTATATGCAGATGATATGGTACTATATATATATATATATATATATATATATAGGCTGGCGCCCTGCCCAGGGTTCGTTTTCTGCCTTGTGCCCTGTGTTGCTTGGGATTGGCTCCAGCAGACCCCTGTGACCCTGTAGATAGGATATAGCGGGTTGGATAATGGATGGATGGATATATATATATATATATATATATATATATATATATACATATATATATATATATATATATATATATATATATATATATATATATATATATATTGTAACGGGCAGCCGGGTCCCATGACCGGCTGGGACGCCCCTG
This sequence comes from Erpetoichthys calabaricus, assembly GCF_900747795.2. NCBI lineage: Eukaryota > Metazoa > Chordata > Cladistia > Polypteriformes > Polypteridae > Erpetoichthys > Erpetoichthys calabaricus. Next base: position 158,797,928 of record NC_041396.2, on the reverse strand, counting down.
CTGCATACGTTCCTGGGGAGCAGCCATGGGCTTCTCAGTACCTCCCCTGGGACACTTGGTGGCAGCCTCCCTGGGTGACGTTGGTGCCTCAGTTTCCCGCAGGGCTCCATGGGAGATGGAGTTCTCCACAACGCTGTGGGGATCTAGGGTGGCCGCCAGGGGGTGCTGCAGGGATCCCAGAGCCTTTATGGACACCTCTACAGCCCCGCCCGGAATTGCAATTAGCCGCAGGTGATCAAGCACCTGGGGCACTTCCGGGTGGGCTATAAAAGGAGCCACCACTCAGGAGTCAGAATCAGGAGGAAGAGGACGAGGTTGCCTGGGAGGAGTGGTGGTGCCAGAGGAAGGATTGGTTTGGTTGTGTTGAACTGCTTTGGGACTGTGTTGGGCCTGTGGGACACGGGGAAGGCATGCTCCATGGCTGAAGAGAAAAATAAAAAGTCTTTTTGATTTTACACGTGCCTCTGAGCCAATCTGTGCCGGGTCGGGCGCAATATAGCGCCTTATTACAATATATATATCAGATCCACAAAATACTGTGCATGCAGTTCTAACAGCAATAGCAGAATTTCAAAAGATATCTGGACTCAAATTTAATTTGAATCAAAGTGTGCTCTTTCCAGTGAACTGTCTAGCACACAATATTAGATTGGATATCTTCCCTTTTATCATCGCAGATCAGTTCAAAAACCTAAGGGTAAACATAAATCTCTGTTTCAAAAAAAAATTTGCTGTCTGAATGGAAAAACATAAGCAAGACTTGTATAGATGGTCTACCCTCCATCTCACTTTAGCAGGGAGAATTAACATTGTCAAGATGAATATCCTTCCGCAGCTTCTTTTTCTAGTTCAAAGCATCCCCATATATATTAACAAATCATTTTTTAAGAAATTAGGTTCAATCATAAGCTCATTTATTTGGAATTCAAAGCATCCATGCATCCAAAAGGCGACCCTACAAAGACCTAAGGCAGAAGGTGGCATGGCTCTACCTAACTTTCAATTTTATTACTGGGTGGCAAATATACAAGTTCTAAAAATCTGGACCTTGACACAAATAGATAAAGACACAGGCTTGGTCCACAATAGAAATTAAATCCTGCAGTACTTTTTTATATACCTTGCTTTGTGTCCCAGTAAATACAAGTTATCACCAATATACTAACAATGGAGTGGTGGCTCTGAGGCTAAGGATCTGTGCTGGTATCCAGAAGTTTGCCAGTTCGAATCCCCGTCACTGCCAAAAGAGATCCTACTCTGCTGGGCCCTTGAGCAAGACCCTTAACCTGTAATTGCTCCAGGGGCACTGTACAAATGCTGACCCTGCGCTCTGACCCCAAGGGGTATGCGAAAACTAACAAATTCCTAATACAAGAAATTGTATAAGGCGAAATAAAGAACAAAAAAAAAAACCCAAATGTGCTTCATTCACTCAAAATATGGAACCATTGTAGGAAGTACTTTAAGATAGAGAGGCTTTTATCTGTGGCACCTCTGCACGAGAATCACCTTTTTCCACCCTCTCAAATTACAGGATTAAATCACTTAGAGATTTGTACATAGATAACATCTTTGCATCCAATGAACAATTACACTCTAAATTTAGCTTCCGGTCAACATAATCTTTCCACTATTTCCAAATTAGAACCTTTGCTAAACAAAATCTGCCCAATATTCCTCACCTCCCACCTACTTCTATTCTGGAATAACTATTAATCAGTCTTGAAGACTCAGACAGTATTTCTATAATATATAAAAACATTATAAAGTCCCTTCATTTCAAAGATCCCAGAAAACGGTGGGAAAAGGATCTCTTACTCAACATTTTAGGAAAGGAATGAAGCCAGCCATGCACAGAATTCACTCTAACTCCATATGTGCAAAGCATTCAATTATTCAAATTAAAATCTTTTATCAAGCATATCTGTCTCATTTAAAATTGTCCAAAATGTTTCCAGGGCAAGATCCAACCTGAGAATGTTGCAATCGAGCTCCAGCTTCATTGGGCCATATGTTTTGGGAGTGCACCAAATTAAAATCATTTTGGACCAAAATCTTTAAATGCCTATCAGACAGCTTTGGTGTCACAATCACAACTAATCCATTAAAAGCTGTATTTGGTGTACTTCCAGATGGGCTTAAAGTGGAGAAGGACAAACAAACTGTGATTGCTTTTACTACACTTTTGGCACGTAGACTTATCTTGCTCAACTGGAATAATCCTAGCCCACCTCTTTTAAGTCAGTGGGTAACTGATGTTTTATACTACTTGAAATTGGGAAAAATCAAATTACTCACATAGAGGATCTGATCAAAACTTTTTTTTTTAAATATGGCTTGTTCTAATCAATAACATTTTAGAATAAGCATTTATATTAGGTAAAAGGATTCTCTTCCCTCTTTTCTACTCTTAAAATTTTACTGTGGCTGTTGGCCCTCCTCTCTTTCTCATGGGTTGGGGTTGAATTGAATTTATAGTTAAGCTGGACTTATTTGTCTGGAATGTTACTTGCTTTTAATAAATTCAATAAAAAAACACTGAATTTACCAAAATGTTCAAGAAAATATAAATATTAAAGCAGTATAGATCTGCTATAAATCACATCATAACAATACATTAGCATCAGGCACCTTACTAAGTCATAATCAGAAGATCAGTAACTGATAATCTGAACTAACCACTAAAGATTTTAAACCAGAACACGAATAACCATGAAGTCTTTCATCTGAACATTGCACTTTCTAACCCAGGACATCCCTAGTTTCTCTGTATAGCAATGTGGTTAGCAACAGTACTCAAACTAAGTCCAAAATGGCAGTAAACACAAAAAAAAATGTGGACGTGAACATCAGTAGGCTTTGCTCCCAAGTAACCAAGTTACCCAAACTATTCTATAACATTTCTGTAATTATTTACCGCTCTGATGCTGATTACAGTAGTTGAGGGTTTTTCTAGAGTGCTTCTTTCTCTAGCATGATCTGGCTCAAATACTGATCAGCACACCGTTATCTCATAACAGGCTTAACTTTTGACTGTGTCATTTTTCCGTCTAGACATTTTAATTGTAGACTATCCTTAAGAAACAGTGACACACAGACGAACACACACACAGATACAGACACACACCCATCATCGAGACATCAATGTTTTCAGTATCAGGGGACCCTAAAACGTCGAGATCCATCAAAAACCGGTTTTAAAAATTTTTGATGAATCTAAAGCTTACGTTCTTCCCCCATAGGTGATAGATTATGGTCGGGGAGAGAGCAAAAATATGTTTTCACAAAAAACTATAATCAAAATAATATTCAGCAACCTTCCAAACTCTTACATTTATCAAAATGTTTAAATATGAAGGTTAAAGCAATATATGACATCAAATCATAACACTATACTAGCATTAAGCATCTTCTACACCCTTAATTTTAGTCTTGAAATGTGAATTTCCTTTTTTCTCACCTCACTTCTTACAAACTATAACCATATACACTTGTGCACTGCATATTCCTCACCCGTTAAAAACTTTATGTTATTTATTTGGCTGCTAATCTCAACAGTCAATGTGTCCCATAAATACAGCTGATGCATTTCTTTACACATTTTAGGATATTCTGCCAGTTTCCTCTTTCAGCTCTGTTCTCTCTGACTTTCATTCTTAATCTCTAGTAATATTTCTTATTTGTCTCATATACTCCTCATCCTGGGACTTCTCTGCTGTTTCCCCTCACTTGTATCCAGCAGAGACTATTTGTTATGCTGCTAAATTATTGCTGGCCTCAAAACGGAAATGCCCTGATTTCTCTCTCTTTCAATTTCTGTTAACCTATTTCCTTAATCTGCGTATCCTTTAACTTTCTGCAGCACAGATCAGCAGGTCATTGGCTCCAATATTGACAAGTGGCAATCTGCTGTGCAACTTTTAGGTGGTGGTCAGCATCACGCTCCAAGTTTTAATTTCTGAAATATTCCTAGTCAGCACAGATGTTCATGCATGGGGGACCTCTTTTTGCAGGATTAGAGTAGTGGTACTCAACACACAGCTCTTCAAACGCTAGTTACATCTCTTTTAAGTTCCACTGAAAAACTAAAAAATCTTTAAAAAAAAACCTTTAAAAAATAAAAAAATATTGTCAGCAGAATTCATTTCATTTTCATTCACAAATATCAGTCACTTCCGTTGTCCATACTGCAGTTGTGACTTTTGTTTAGTAGTAAGAATGTCCATGAAAAAGTTTAAATTTCATTGTACAGATAGCTCTACAGCTGGACATTGCTGTGTCCCTTTACGCCGAGCTACCAGTAATTACAACAAGGTACTTCATTTTCATTCATTTCCCTCCAATGCAAAAACCCAATCTAAATGGATCATTGCTATCTGGGGAGAGAACTGTATAGTTAGCCCCCATACCAGAGTTTGTAGCCAGCATTTAAAACAAGAGGATTTTCGTGAGAGAGGGAAGCGACTGTTGAAGAAGGGAGAGGTTCCTGCATTATTTGAGTGGAACAATTTGCTGTTTTGAACTGTGTAAAATGATCAGAATTTGCTGTCAGTTTCTTACTTGCAGTTACGGGGAGTGAAAAACAGCAGTGTGCTAGCAGTTGCTGTTATGGACTTTGTGATCAGCACTTGGAAATCATTTAATAATGATAATGTTGAAACACTACCAGTAATGTTGAAATTTGTGGTTGCACTGAAAATAAATTTCAATTATTACATCATGCTTTTCATCCCTTAAAAACATATATTATCCGTACTCTCAAATACGTAATTGTTTCAGGGAGTAAAGGGTCGCTTTTGGATTGCAGCTTATATTTTAATATATTTTGTCAATGTGGCTTTTCAGTAGGGCAAGGTTTAGCATGTTTGTTTTTTTTTTGACTTCGTCATTTTATCCTGTATTGTTGTATTAAAGATAATAATGATTTTAATGTTAATATTCTTGTTTCTTGTTTTATTTTCATGAAAATTTGATCACAAAAAAACAAGGAATTGCATGTCAGGGATGTTTAATAATAAAAAAAAAATCCTGATTTTCTTAAACAATTAACAGAGTTGCTAAAAAACTTTCATCTGTTAGCTTTTTTACAAGATTTAAAGATATGGTGGCTGCACAAAAATAAGATTTTTATTCTGACAACCTAATATAATTTTTATGACCTTATGAGTTAATTGAAACATTTTGTATTGTTGTATTTATGTATCAGATTCAGTGCATTATTATTTTTGAACAAAATAGCTGTTACAGACAGATCTGGTAGTATACAACTAGGCTTGGATTTATTACTTGTTTATGGCAATCCTGATTTACTTTATTTTATTTGACTAATTAATACGATCAAGATTTCAGTTTGCTGAACTGAATATCAAGATCCTAGTGCCTCATGACCACCAATGAGCATATAAGTGGGTTAGAAAATCGATGGATGAACAGATGGATGGGACTTTGGTGTCTTTATCTGTTTATGGTTTTATTTTTGTGGACACCTACACATAAAACATCAATTTTAATGAAATTCTGAGTGGTGTCTGTTCAATGGATGCTCTGTTAAAGCTTTGATGATGAACTCCAAATAAGCCAATATTTATATGCTTCCTTGAGACAAAGCTGTATTCTTAATTTGTCAGCGCAACTTCTAGCCATCAACCAATGTCAGGTGCCTCTTTTCTGTTTTGTGTATGTGGTTAGACGATGCACAGGCTTAACGACAGTTACTAAAACATTTCAGCAATCAATCCACAGCGATCTGATTAGAGGGAATGTAAATGTTAAAACTAACTGTAGTTTATACTGAGAAGCACTATTATAATTATAGCAAATGCAGACAGGGTCAAAACCAAAGAATACTATAATTAAAAAGATCAAATTATACTGATGATAAGAGTCCTATTTCAGAATAGAGCAAGTTCTGGACAAATGGAAGATTACTTGTTAACAAAAAATACATTTCCTAAAAATGTTTTTCTGTTAATTGCGCTAATTGCTACACATGCTACTTTAAGCTTCTGGGATAAAACAATGCACTTTAATTAACATGCTGCCTTTGGAGATATGTGCTGGACAAATAACCAATGAGAACTTTTAAAAATGGATTAGCTATAACTAACTACTTGAGGGAACCATGTTAATTTTGAAAAGTCAATACATTAATGAAAATGATTGACTTTATTTTTGTATTGATTATTGTTTAGGTTTATTTGTCATATATAGGTTAACACAGGGTCAACATACAATGAAATGTGTATGACGAGAAAAACAAGTCACTCAGCCTAGATCCAATAAAGCTTAAAAAAAGATTACAAGTGTGTGTATAAATGTAAATGAATGATTAAAAAGTACAAGTGTTTCTGAAGATTTTGTCAAATAACGTAAATAAAATGATACTATGTATATATATATATATATATATATATATATACAGTATATATACAATATATATATATATATATATATATATATATATATATATATATATATATATATATACTGTATATGTATGTATATATATATGTATATATCCATCCATCCATTATCCAACCCGCTATATCCTAATTACAGGGTCACGTTGGTCTGCTGGAGCCAATCCCAGCCAACACAGGGTGTAAGACAGGAAACAAACCCGGGCAGGGTGCCAGCCCACCGCAGGACACACACACACACACCCACACACCAAGCATACACTAGGGACAATTTAGGATCGCCAATCCACCTAACCTACATGTCTTTGGACTGTGGGAGAAAACCGGAGTACCCGGAGGAATGTATGTATATAAATATATATATATATATATATATATATATATATATATATATATATATATATACAGTGGAACCTCGGTTTGCGAGCATAATTCGTTCTGGAAACGTGCTCGTAGTCCAAAGCACTCGTTTATCAAAGTGAATTTCCCCATAAGAAATAATGGAAACTCAGATGATTTGTTCCACAACCCAAAACTATTCATATAAAAATGGTTAATACAAAATATAAAGTAAAAATACATAAAACAAATTAACCTGCACTTTACCTTTGAAAAGAATCATGGCTGGTGTGAGTGAGTTTCTAAACTCTTGTGGGATTGCACCCAACGGGACGACACGCGGAAGAGCTTCCCAAAGCAATCGCAGTCTCCCAGCCCTGTAGCAGTTCACCGTAAAAGCGAATCTGAAATGATCGCGGACATGCTATAAGCACCTGCAGTCGATGGGTGATACAAGGAACAAGGAACATTATAAATGTGCAGGGCCCTGCCTGACTGCTGTGTCTGTGTATAAATAACCGTGCTGTTGCTGTTTCAAGCTGAATAAAGCTGGTGTTGCTAAAGTACTGAGACTCAGCTTCGTGTTTTAGGTTGCAAGACGGGGACTCGCACGTCACAGCACACATGCGCACGTGAGCACACACACACACACGAGCTCACGCGTGACCACACATACACACATGCGAGTGAGCGAGCGAGCACACACACATACACACACACACACGCGCGCGCACACACAGTCAGAATGCTAATGCTGCAGTAAACAGTATACGCTCATACAGATGTTGACTATATGAGTGAGGCACGCCAACTCAGACGGAGAATAGGAGACGATTGCCCATAATCCCACAGCGAGAGAGAGAGAAGAACCATCAGCTCAGTTGTGATCACATGACGCTCAGCAGACAAAGCGTATACATACTACTCGTACTGCAAGACCTCGCTCGTTTATCAAGTCAAAATTTATTAAAAATTTTTGCTCGTGTTGCAAAACACTCGTAAACCAAGTTACTCACAAACTGAGGTTCCACTGTATATATATATATATATGTACTACCTGTCAAAAGTTTTAGAACACCTCAATTTTGACACTTTTTCTTCAAATGTAATCACCTGAAATGCAATGAACAGCCTAAAATGGTGAAAAGTTAAGCAGTTCAAATATTGGCGGTAAGAAAACCATAAAGGACAAAATAGAGTCTTGAAACACTGGTTGAGGAATACTGCAGAATGGACAAAGTCTCCTCTTTACAGTAGAAACTGAGATTTGCTTTTTTTGAACACTGTTAAGCTGTGCTTGAAGCTGTTGTGCAGTGAGGTGCCTATCACCCAGTTGGTGACCCTCAAAAACTTGTCTTCTGGTCAGGTTGTGACTTTGGGTCTGCCAGATCTCCTGCTATCAGAGTTTCTTCCAGTTTCCAATTGCCTTTGGGTTGTGTAGGACACCATACTCATTGATACTTCCATTTTTTTTTTTTTTTTTGCAGTTTCATTAAATGAATGGCCTATACTTCTAAGAGTTACTAATGTTCTGTCTCATTTAATTTTTTTAATTTCATGCCATTATCACTGGAATAATGTCCAAGTAGTACTTCAGAGGGTGTATTAACACAGTCTTTTCCAACTCTGCTTTAAGACAGACAGAGGGTTTTTAAGTAATCAACAGAAGTTGGGACAGCTGTGCAAATCGTTTGCTTCAACTTGCAAGGCTTAATTTACTTTAATCGTTGCAGAAAATTTGTTGGTTGTAACCTATTTGTTGTTCCCTGAAAAGACCAGTTTGTAATATTCTGAAATTTCCTTTTCTTTCTTTGTTTTTGCTAAACTTAATTTAAATTTAAACTTGTTGCAGGTTACTGCTTACCTTTTCACCATTGCATGTCATTCATTTAAAGAAAAACTGGAAAACTGATATATATATATATATATATATATATATATATATATATATATATATACAGTGGTGTGAAAAACTATTTGCCCCCTTCCTGATTTCTTATTCTTTTGCATGTTTGTCACACAAAATGTTTCTGATCATCAAACACATTTAACCATTAGTCAAATATAACACAAGTAAACACAAAATGCAGTTTGTAAATGGTGGTTTTTATTATTTAGGGAGAAAAAAAAATCCAAACCTACATGGCCCTGTGTGAAAAAGTAATTGCCCCCTGAACCTAATAACTGGTTGGGCCACCCTTAGCAGCAATAACTGCAATCAAGCGTTTGCGATAACTTGCAATGAGTCTTTTACAGTGCTCTGGAGGAATTTTGGCCCACTCATCTTTGCAAAATTGTTATAATTCAGCTTTATTTGAGGGTTTTCTAGCATGAACCGCCTTTTTAAGGTCATGCCATAGCATCTCAATTGGATTCAGGTCACGACTTTGACTAGGCCACTCCAAAGTCTTCATTTTGTTTTTCTTCAGCCATTGAGAGGTGGATTTGCTGGTGTGTTTTGGGTCATTGTCCTGTTGCAGCACCCAAGATCGCTTCAGCTTGAGTTGACGAACAGATGGCCGGACATTCTCCTTCAGGATTTTTTGGTAGACAGTAGAATTCATGGTTCCATCTATCACAGCAAGCCTTCCAGGTCCTGAAGCAGCAAAACAACCCCAGACCATCACACTACCACCACCATATTTTACTGTTGGTATGATGTTCTTTTTCTGAAATGCTGTGTTCCTTTTACGCCAGATGTAATGGGACATTTGCCTTCCAAAAAGTTCAACTTTTGTCTCATCAGTCCACAAGGTATTTTCCCAAAAGTCTTGGCAATCATTGAGATGTTTCTTAGCAAAATTGAGACGAGCCCTAATGTTCTTTTTGCTTAACAGTGGTTTGCGTCTTGGAAATCTGCCATGCAGGCCGTTTTTGCCCAGTCTCTTTCTTATGGTGGAGGCGTGAACACTGACCTTAATTGAGGCAAGTGAGGCCTGCAGTTCTTTAGACGTTGTCCTGGGGTCTTTTGTGACCTCTCGGATGAGTCGTCTCTGCGCTCTTGGGGTAATTTTGGTCGGCCGGCCACTCCTGGGAAGGTTCACCACTGTTCCATGTTTTTGCCATTTGTGGATAATGGCTCTCACTGTGGTTCGCTGGAGTCCCAAAGCTTTAGAAATGGCTTTATAACCTTTACCAGACTGATAGATCTCAATTACTTCTGTTCTCATTTGTTCCTGAATTTCTTTGGATCTTGGCATGATGTCTAGCTTTTGAGGTGCTTTTGGTCTACTTCTCTGTGTCAGGCAGCTCCTATTTAAGTGATTTCTTGATTGAAACAGGTGTGGCAGTAATCAGGCATGGGGGGTGGCTACGGAAATTGAACTCAGGTGTGATACACCACAGTTAGGTTATTTTTTAACAAGGGGGCAATTACTTTTTCACACAGGGCCATGTAGGTTTGGATATTTTTTTCTCCCTAAATAATAAAAACCACCATTTAAAAACTGCATTTTGTGTTTACTTGTGTTGTATTTGACTAATGGTTAAATGTGTTTGATGATCAGAAACATTTTGTGTGACAAACATGCAAAAGAATAAGAAATCAGGAAGGGGGCAAATAGTTTTTCACACCACTGTATATATATATATATATATATATATATATATATGCACACACAAAGTATATATTACCTTTCTACATCACTGCTGCTGTTGGACCTGCAGGGCAGGGAAGTAATTTCAAGTGAAATCGCTTAAATATTTTATTTCAAAGCAGAACAGTGAAACATGATTGTTGCAAGTATGTGTGTGGGTTGATATTTTAAGTGCAACGACCCTCTGGCATGGCCCTAAAGAACCTTTTATCAATTATTTTTTTAAATAAGTTAAAAAGTAAATTAACATTAAGCACATTTGCCTCATTATCAGAGGAATTATGGATAATATGCTTAATAGCCAGGGCAAAAGATAAAGTACATTTAATGTTTCAGGAGAAACTGAAAGAGTGCTGAAGATATTTAGGTCTACAAATATATTAGTTTAGTTCTACTACTAAGATACATCAAAATATTTCAGAGTACTTTCCAAACAAAAATGCTTCCCTACTGCCAGTACTGAGCAGCAAGTCTTTTTATACTCTTAAATTGATTGCTACTGACAATTGCTACTGAATCACAGACCTTAGTACATTTGTAGTTCAAAACTGATGAACAGTGATGAAATGTACACCAAGATGATATTAAAACTGAAAAATGAAGGGTTTATTTAAAAAGTGCTTTGACAGAATAAAACAAGTTTTCAAAAGATTTCATTTCAATCAATTACTAGAACATACTTTACACCAAAACAAACAAAAATGTTGAGGACATTCAAAGAATTCAGTTAAAAAACAATATATCAAACTGTACAATTTCAACTCTTATAAATACATTTTTTTTCATTCTCAGCTTAAATAAAAAGAACCAGAGGGCCTACTCTGGGCTTTGGCTTACACCTATAACTATTTTAGCTCATTCAGTACACACCAAACAACTCCTGCTAACTTGTTTCCAACCAACAACTCTGCATAGTTCTTCTTTAAGTTTTTATATCCCTAATTGCTCCAAACAGCCTGTATTTGTGAGATACTATCCCATTAGATGGAGCCCATACAGCTGCTTAGTAATAATAAAGGCAGACAAGCAGTTAGGCAATTTCTTATTTTTATGTTAAGTAGCATTGTTAATAATAGTTCACTCAAAACTGACATTTAACATCCTACACTAAGTGCCTCAGTCTCACACTGGACTGGAAAGTTTAAATGACATTCTGACCAAATTATCTGCAGCACCTTCTGGTTACTCTGTAAATTCTATATTATCTTTCTTAAGGGTCTTCCTTGAGGTCAGTGATCTTTTTAAGCACTCTTGAAGGTGGTATTTTTTTCAATGCCAGTTTCCTCATTTCTTAGTTATTTCAACCTCTTCACTAATTTCAGCAGTCAAAAATGGCTATGTTTGATTTATCTTTGACAGCATCAGGTTTTCTGAGTTTTTTGCTGCATCTACCTTTTACATAGTATGTGGCATAGAGAGTAAAGTCTGTTGTGGTGCACAGTTTTAAAGAAATAAAGCAGTATTCAGGCCTCCTAGGGGTGTAGGTATGCATGGCAGAGCAGCTCCAGAGTGTTGATGGGGTAATCGAATGATCATGCATTTATACATGCAGGCACGTTCAGTTCCATCAGTTGCCTCAGTATTTTTTGGCCAGCAATCAGTGCCAACGCACAAATTGTATAAAGGGAGCCTGAGCAGGAAATATTGGAAAAAAGAAACAAAAGAGAAAAGAGGGGAAAAATAGGTCAAAGGTCAAAGCAAAAGTAAATAAGTGGAGGATCGTGAAGGAGCCCAAGTTGATAAAGGGTGGAAGCAGGTGGTCAGGAATGAGTCCTGACAGGAGTGTGTGGCCAGTGCTCAAAGAAGGGGCAAAAGAGAGTACCAGGGAGCAGGAATGACCTACTGCTCTTTCAGCAGAATGGCTACGATATTGGCAGCAGATGGGATCAAGACTCGGTGGCATATGGCAAAGGAGTGGCAGTGGGGTCCCGAACAAGAATCAGGGGTTGTTGGATGTCTCCTCGTGCTACACAAAACCATTAAGAATAAGCAGAGGAGGCATCAGTTTAAGAAAGAAGCATTGCGGCTCAGCATTGTTTTTAAAGGAATAGATTTTGCCTTGTGATTTTAACCCTATTTTATGGATCTATTTATTGTTTATTTATTTTAACCTTCACACAAACACCTGTTTTTTATTGGATTATTTATTTCTTTATACTGTAAAAGAATCTGCACTTACTCTTTGCACATGGTTTGTTAATGGAGCTCGGAAGCACCTTTGCACCAACTCTTGCCTGTTTTGAGCCCTCATTGTCCAGGCCATCTCGGTTATTACTATCAATGTTTCTGAGGGACCAGAGGGATATGGCAGCTGCAGCTAGCGACACTGTCACACAGTCAAATTACACTTGTACCCTGTATGACAGTTTGGCTTGAGTTCAGTTAATGGTTTCCCATTCTTTGCCTTTATTTTTTATTACCTCACCTACTACTCCCTAAAAACCAAACTGTGCTAAACTCATTACAGTACGACAATGTACTTTTTATGAAATATTGTCTATCCCTTAAATGGTGCCCAGTCCTATTTGCTTCTTTGTTAGGATCTTCTCTTTCAATTACAAACTTTCAGAGATTGCGGTTGAGGAGGTGATCTTGCTGTATTTTACAAAGGTTTAATGTCAGTATTTTATCTCTTCCAGACTACTTGAATGCTTGTCTTTAAAATGGAACAGCCCTCAGCCTTTAATTATTTTACTATTAGCCACTTAAAGCTGTTATTTGTGAAGGAGTTTTACATTTTTCAAAGCCTTTGTCAAACTCCTAGTTTTAATAATTTGTTGATTTTATGTGATTTCAATATTCTTGTTTTTGTCCCTAAAGCTGATACACATTAATTCTAGTTGGAGGGGATGTAAACTTAACTGAAGTTGCTTATCTTATTGCCTGCGTATGTCATATTACATGACTAGAAATTTCAGAGTATGTCAAGTTAGACAACTGCACTAACAACTTTCAATCAGAGTTTTATATTTCCAAAGTATCAGAAGTGTGCCCTCTTTTTGTGACAGCCAATAATGTACTGCATGACACAGCCTGTGCAATGGGTTTACAGGTACTGTAGAGTAAAGTCAGCAATGAAGCTCTGCCCCATTTGTTTTTATGGTTCTCTATTCTGTCATGGAATGTAAAACAAGTGACATAAGACAAACAAACCTCTGTTCAGTTTGCGAGGAATAAAACACTACATTCCTTATTTCTTGTAGCTGTATTGGTGGTCAGCTCTTACATGCATACAAGCCTGCTCTTATAACTTAAGACAAAGTCAAAAGCTGCAGACTAGTCGGACTGAGTCACTAGGTATTAGTATACTACACGACTGGCTCTCATGGGAGTGTTTGATTGCCTCTGACTCACAAAGATTATGAAAATGAAGTCTACAACTGAAAATAACTGGAAATGTCATGTAATATAACATGACCTTAACTTTTAACTTGCTACTCAAATACTTTCCTATTGCTCAGCATGTGATTGATCTTTCTAATAAGCTTGGCCACACTGTAATCCTTGTCATGTACAGCAATTTTTATGTCATCAATATTGAGGTGATGGATATTGATGTTTCTAATCATGTTATGGTATTAGCGGATATATTAACTATACATTCTGCCTCAAAAAATCAGCGTATCATAACATTTCACAGTCTGAAAGTTATTAATGCTGCTCCTATTCACGGCTCTGACTAGATTTTCTGAAACTTTGTCAGTAGAGAAATATGTGGACTTGTGATGTGATGAGCAAAATTAACAGGATTATGTTTTTTGAATGTGAATCCTTTTGCTATACAGAGCAACATATGTTTTTAAACTAAAGGATCATAAGATAGAGTGCAGAGGTCTGATTCTTCATAAGCAAGCTTTTAGAGAGCATCAGCAAATGCATTTTGCTCTGTTAAGATATTCTAGACAAAGTTATGGCTTCAAACATCTAAATACTAAAAACAAAAATATCAGATAGTTATTTTTCATACACTCAAAAACATAAACCATTGAATAAACTTACATCAATTATTCTAAATATTTCCATTCAATCAAATGATGTTGACACATCAATATAAGTACAAACGTTGATTGAACTAAATTCATACATATCCACACAATGTTTTTGGCATTTTTTGATCAACACTGTCATATGTTAGGTTAAGCAATATAGTTATAATTCTACTAAGATCAGCTTATCAGTTTATTATAACAAAACCATATATTCTTGTATCATACTTATTTGAATAATTTCATTATTAAACCAATTTAAGTACAACTAAGTTAAATAATTTTTTAATTCATTTGAGGATTTCAGTTTTCATGTAATCTTAACATTAATAATTCTGTTGTATCGGACACAAAGAAAAAGATGCTTTGTGATATAGTGTGGGCAACGAATTCGCCAGTGTATCAAAAAACTATATATATCATAAGTCAGCTTCCACAGCCACACAAAACCCACGGCATTCAGAAGAAATCGATTTAATAAAAGTCTTTAACATTCTTTCCATAGTACAAAGTTGTGGGGATCCCTTAAATCAAAATTCAACACAAGCCGCGGAGCTTTATGCAAATATCAGATTGTCATGTACATAAAACTTATTTTAAGCTAAATCTGCTTAATTCAACTGTATATAGGAAAACTGGGCATACCATGGTTTGAGTATTAATATCTGTTAATCTATACTAATAAAAGGCAAAGCCCTCACTGACTCACTGACTGACTGACTGACTGACTGACTGACTGACTGACTGACTGACTCACTCACTCACTCATCACTAATTCTCCAACTTCCCGTGTACGTAGAAGGCTGAAATTTGGCAGGCTCATTCCTTATAGCTTACTTACAAAAGTTAGGCAGGTTTCATTTCGAAATTCTACGTGTAATGGTCATAACTGGAACCTGTTTTTTGTCCATATACTCTAATGGAGGAGGCAGAGTCACGTATCGCGTCATCACGTATTACGCCTCCTACGTAATCACGTGAACTGAAAACGAGGAAGAGATTTACAGCACAAGTCAAACGCGGGAACGAAGGTAAATGACGTTAATTGTTGACTGTCTTTTAATACTGTGTACTTGTTGAGTGTCTTTTAATACTGTGTAAGCATACATATTAACACATGTGCAATTAAACGTGTGCATTTACGG